>NC_090725.1:269211888-269511888 GCF_036898095.1 Palaemon carinicauda
CGAGGCTTCACTTCCACTACGATAACCACGTGTAAGTCGGCCTTGACTAGACGTCTTCTACACACTTTTGAGATGAACCTCATAAGCGAGACCTTTTTTAAGGTACCAAAGCATACACCAGACCCAAGCTGACATCCCCTCTAAAACCAATTACATGGTCGTTGGTCAAAGTCTTACACTAAGCTTCGAAGTTAAACAAAGAGGATTGTACTCTAAAGGAGCTAATACAGAAAGTCAATTTTCTGTTCGCAATAGCCTCACTCAGGGGCTAGAGTTAATGTAATATAGGCCATATTCAGTTCACAGAAGAGGAACTGAATCCTTTCCCGATCCTATTTTTCTCGCCAAAACGGGCTGCCGACCAAAAGGTGGGGTCCTTGGGGGATCTGCCCACTAAAGGAAGATGTCTCCCTATGCCCATTAGGGGGTCTTAAGGTCTATCTTCATAGAACTTCAGACTTCAAGGAAGGTCAGTTTTTTCCAAGGCGATACCTCAGGATCGATCTATCCCTAAAATAACTGAGAGCAGTGCTCACCTACTTATTTGCAGAGCGGATCCTGACAGCTCACCCGCAGTTCATGATCTTAAGAAAATTGCTTCTTCACGGAACTTCTTCCAACACTATTCAAAGCAAGTACATAAGATAAGACATGTTGTGGTGACGGCGGGTAGTTCTAAAGAACCCGTCGTCTAAGCCTGCGACAAACAGTGAACTGCTTTGGGACTTTCCAGTGCATCGGGTGCATGGGTACATTTACCCTCAAGTGCAAATCATAACTATGATTAACACACTGTTCCACATAGGTACATATCTGACCGATAACACCAGTGCCGAGTGAACGTTTGCGTCACGGTGTTCATGCATTTCCGAATCTGTACATATCAGTCAGATTTGGTTCCACATCTCTATTGCGTGGCATCATTTTGATGAAATTACATATTTTCCCAAAAGGAGAAAATATGGACCCTGATGTGTTTTCAATGCCAGATCAGATTCATACCTGATTGTAACTACAATTGATAATTTAGCTACAAGGTAAAATACTGAACGTATTTGCGTCTTATTGCTGCTATCTCAATAACAGACGAATAAAACATACTAGAGTTTTAATTAAGCCCTAGAAGGGCCCAACTTGAAATCAGAGTACAGATTTCCAAGGGATAATGGGTAATCTCTAAGATTTACCATCCGTCCCTATGGAGATACAAACTTTGAATCCTTATAGTCGAAGTCGACACCTTCCCTGCAGGGGGCAGGAAGCCCTAAGCTAGTTCTAAGCTTAGTGGATATGACAGATAACGGTAATGTCATATATAAAGGTCTAGGAGACCATATAAGGAACTCATTCAAAGTAAAGGCACTTATACAAACCCACAGATATAGTACTTTCAAGTAATTCTCTGGTAAACTTCCATCAGGACGACATGGCTGAGCCCAAAAAACGGATTTTGAAGCAAAGCGAAAAATCAAATTTGGGTGAGATAGCCATGTCGTCCTGAGGGACCCGCCCTCCTTTCTAAAAAAAGGAGTATATGTACTGTGTGTGTAACATATCCCCACCCGAAACTACTCTATCTGCGGCTATCCATACTTAATTGCAACAAGGAATAGTTCGCAAGAGTGGTACCGGGAGGGGATCCACTGGGTAACCTTGATAACGGCTCCCCTTCAAATTTGCCACTCTTCACCCTCAGAGCAAAAACTCTATTCGGGGTGAAGATTGTCATGTGTCGTATCAAGAAATACATCCCCTGACATTATGCGATATCCTTAAGAGTTAATTTAAGGATACTTGCGCCAGGAGTTAGAATTCTGGAGACCTATGGTCAATTCTCTGGGAGTAACACTGTAGTCAAATATCCCTTAGAAAGCTGCCAATAGGAAGCTTCCATCAGGATGACATGGCTGAGCCCAAAAATAAATAAATTTATAAATATATATATATATATATATATATATATATATATATATATATAAATATATATATATATATATATATATATATATATATATATATATACATATATATATATATATATATATATATATATATATATATATATATATATATATATATATATATATATATATATATATATATATATACATATACATATATACTGTATATATATATATATATATATATATATATATATATATATATATATATATATATATATATATATATATATATACATGTACTGTATATATATATATATATATATATATATATATATATATATATATATATATATATATATATATATATATATACATATATATATATATATATACTATATATATACATGTACTGTATATATATATATATATATATATATATATATATATATATATATATATATATATATATATATATATATATATATATATATATATATATATATACATGTACTGTATACATATATATATATATATATATATATATATATATATATATATATATATATATATATATATATATATATATATATATATATATATACCCTCCCCCCATAGATAAATATATTTATCTCGTAACAAGTTTAAACGGCCGGTCCAGCTTTACTGAAGTCATACTCCTATTGAAGGATGATGGTTTGTATTCATATAGAAACAAACTACGTCTCATTGCCTACAATATTTGAGTATTATAGTGAAAACAATTACATTTCCCTGTACCTTATAATGGACTCCTGATAAATCACACACACGACCACAAAGGCCATCCAATGCATCAACTTCCTTTATCAAATGACCCTTTCCAATACCACCAAAAGATGGGTTGCATGACATCTCACCTGCAGGAACATAGAATGATAAACTAAATACAAATAGTAATAGTGCTGGTGCATAGATCATCCTTTCTTGGAGATACTACATTTTGTTTCCAAACACATAAAAGAGTATCTTATGTCAATGTCATAAAATGAGAAAGCAAGTTTTTCAAAACTACATTATGGGATATATGATATTCAATAGAAATACTGTATTGACAATCTTGGAAAGAATAGCCTAGTATCCTGAAACTCATAAATTACAGTTCTTAAGTCCAAATTTCACCTCTCCTTTCAAAACGAATCTTCCAAGTCACCCACATGAGCATTAAGAAAGGAGATTCTTTGGTATAGATGAAATACTAGCTGATAACAAAAAGGAACTTTTTATGATAAAATATATTATTTCAATACCTTCCCTATATTCATTTGCTCTATACTTCAAACTCATGCTTTCCAATAGAACACAGAAAAAAAATCACAGATCTCTAAATTAATTTGTATTTTTCCTGGCCATACAAACCAAAGTTCCTTAATATATGATATTTTATCAGTGGAAAATGGAACAGGATTTGAAGTATGGAACAAGGTGGAAGGAGTTGGCAAGCGAGAGAGTGAAGGTTGCCACCTACTCTCAAGACAAAAGCTCCTCATCAATCCTCCATTGGCCATAGGACTACAGAGGGGTGGTTAAGGTTAGCAAGTTGATCAAAAGACTTAAGTTTGTGTAGCTATAATAAAGGGGTTTTGATGAAGGAAACACTTATTTTTCTTATTGCTGTGTGGTCTCCAGGGACTTTCCTGTCATAAGCTAGAACAGGAAATTCAGCACGACATAAATACCAAAGAAGCATTGACTTCTCTACTTTAATGCCAGTGTAACAACATGCAAAGAATGGCCTTATGTGTTTATAAGGGAGACCCTCAAGTTCAGGCACACAATAACTGGACACAGCATCTTAATTGCTGAAATTCATCAGCTATGAGTGACGTCATTATACATCTTCACCTCATAGAAAGGAACCATCTTACCTAGTTGAAAGCAATACTACAAGTACATCAATTAGTGCCCAACAGCCATCTTTGAATTCAAAAGTGAAAAACAATTGCCCCACTTCCATCCATAAGTCTAGGGAGGAGGGAGGGTTCCAGAAACCACACGGCACCTCGCAAAAAATGTTATTTTGATAATAAAAAAAAATTTTGAATATACTTACCCGGTGATTATAATAGCTGCAACTCTGTTGCTCGACAGAAAACTCTAAGGTAAAATTCGCCAGCGATCGCTACACAGGTTGGGGGTGTGCCCAACAGCGCCATCTGTCGTCCAGATACCCAGTACTCAATGTAAACAAAGAACTCAATTTTCTCCTCGGTCCACTGCGTCTCTATTGGGGAGGAAGGGAGGGTCCTTTAATTTATAATCACCGGGTAAGTATATTCAAAAATTTATTTTATTATCAAAATAACATTTTTCAATATTTAACTTAGCCGGTGATTATAATAGCTGATTCACACCCAGGGGGGTGGGTAGAGACCAGCAAAATATGTTTACATTATTATGAGCTAAGAATTTTTATTTCATTTTAGAAGTTATCAAAATAACAAAAACAAAAATAGGTACCTGGTAAGGAAGTCGACTTGAACAATTACTCTGCCTTTTTAAGTACGTCTTCCTTACGGAGCCTCGCGATCCTCTTAGGATGCTGATCGACCCCTAGGATCTGAAGTATCAAGGGTTGCAACCCATACAACAGGACCTCATCAAAACCCCTAATCTAGGCGCTTCTCAAGAAATGACTTTGACCACCCGCCAAATCAACCAGGATGCGAAAGGCTTCTTAGCCTTCCGGACAACCCAAAAACAACAATAAAAACATTTCAAGAGAAAGATTAAAAAGGTTATGGAATTAGGGAATTGTAGTGGTTGAGCCCTCACCCACTACTGCACTCGCTGCTACGAATGGTCCCAGAGTGTAGCAGTCCTCGTAAAGAGACTGGACATCCTTAAGATAAAAAGACACGAACACTGACTTGCTTCTCCAATAGGTTGCGTCCATTATACTTCGCAGAGATCTATTTTGTTTAAAGGCCACGGAAGTTGCGACAGCTCTAACTTCGTGTGTCCTTACCTTCAGCAAAGCTTGGTCTTCCTCACTCAGATGGGAATGAGCTTCTCGTATTAACAGTCTGATAAAATAGGATAAAGCATTCTTTGACATAGGCAAAGATGGTTTCTTAACTGAACACCATAAAGCTTCAGACAGGCCTCGTAAAGGTTTAGTTCGTTTTAAATAGAACTTAAGAGCTCTCACAGGGCATAAGACTCTTTCTAGTTCATTTCCAACCATATTCGATAAGCTTGGAATATCGAACGATTTCGGCCAAGGTCAAGAAGGCAGCTCGTTTTTGGCTAGAAAACCAAGTTGTAGAGAACATGTAGCCGTTTCAGATGAAAATCCGATGTTCTTGCTGAAGGCATGAATCTCACTGACTCTTTTAGCTGTGGCTAAGCATACCAGGAAAAGAGTCTTTAAGGTGAGATCTTTTAGGGAGGCTGATTGTAGCAGCTCGAACCTGTCTGACATGAGGAATCTTAGCACCACGTCTAAATTCCAACCAGGTGTAACCAAACGACGCTCCTTCGTGGTCTCAAAAGACTTAAGGAGGTCCTGTAGATCTTTATTGTTGGAAAGATCTAAGCCTCTGTGACGGAAGACTGATGCCAACATGCTTCTGTAACCCTTGATAGTGGGAGCTGAAAGAGATCGTTCTTTCCTCAGGTATAAAAGGAAGTCAGCTATTTGAGTTACAGAGGTACTGGTCGAGGATACAGATACTGACTTGCACCAGTTTCGGAAGACTTCCCACTTCGATTGGTAGACTCTAAGGGTGGATGTTCTCCTTGCTCTAGCAATCGCTCTGGCTGCCTCCTTCGAAAAGCCTCTAGCTCTCGAGAGTCTTTCGATAGTCTGAAGGCAGTCAGACGAAGAGCGTGGAGGCCTTGGTGTACCTTCTTTACGTGTGGCTGACGTAGAAGGTCCACCCTTAGAGGAAGAGTTCTGGGAACGTCTACTAGCCATCGAAGAACCTCGGTGAACCATTCTCTCGCGGGCCAGAGGGGAGCAACTAGCGTCAACCTTGTCCCTTCGTGAGAGGCGAACTTCTGCAGTACCTTGTTGACAATCTTGAACGGAGGGAATGCATAAAGGTCTAGATGTGACCAATCTAGGAGAAAGGCATCTATATGAACTGCTGCTGGGTCCGGGATTGGTGAGCAATATATTGGGAGCCTCTTGGTCATCGAGGTTGCGAAGAGATCTATGGTTGGCTGGCCCCAGGTGGCCCAAAGTCTCTTGCATACATCCTTGTGGAGGGTCCATTCTGTTGGAATGATTTGTCCCTTCCGACTGAGACAATCTGCCATGACATTCAAGTTGCCTTGGATGAACCTCGTTACTAGCGAAATGTTTAGACCTTTTGACCAGGTGAGGAGGTCCCTTGCGATCTCGTACAACGTCAGAGAGTGGGTCCCTCCTTGCTTGGAGATGTACGCCAAAGCCGTGGTGTTGTCCGAGTTCACCTCCACCACTTTGCCTTGAAGGAGAGACTTGAAGCTTTTCAAGGCCAGATGTACTGCCAGTAGCTCCTTGCAGTTGATATGCATTGTCCTTTGACTCGAGTTCCATATTCCCGAGCATTCCCGACCGTCTAATGTCGCGCCCCAGCCTACGTCCGATGCGTCCGAGAAGAGAACGTGGTTGGGAGTCTGAACAGCCAGGGGCAGACCCTCTCTGAGGCTGATACTGTCCTTCCACCATGTCAGGCAAGACTTCATCTTCTCGGAAATGGGGATCGAGACCGCTTCTAGCGTCTTGTCCTTTTTCCAGTGAAATGCTAGGTGATATTGAAGAGGACGGAGGTGTAGTCTTCCTAATGACACAAACTGTTCCAGGGATGATAGCGTCCCTATCAGACTCATCCACTTCCTGACTGAACATCGTTCCTTCTTCAGCATGTTCTGGATGCATAACTGGGCTTGGTTTGTTCTGGGGGCCGACGGAAAAGCCCGAAAAGCTAGACTGTGAATCTCCATCCCTAAATATACAATAGTTTGGGATGGGACCACTTGTGACTTTTCCATATTGACAAGGAGACCCAATTCCTTGGTCAGATCTAGAGTCCACTTTAGATCCTTCAGACAGCGACGACTGGAAGAAGCTCTGAGAAGCCAGTCGTCCAAATAGAGGGAGGCTCGGATGTCCGCTAAATGAAGGAATTTGGCTACATTCCTCATCAGCCTTGTAAACACAAGAGGAGCTGTGCTTAGGCCAAAGCACAGGGCTTGAAACTGGTAGACAACCTTTTCGAAAACGAATCTCAGAAAAGGTTGGGAGTCCGGGTGGATGGGGACGTGGAAGTAGGCGTCCCTTAGGTCTAACGAGACCATCCAGTCTTCCCTTCTGACCGCTGCTAGAACCGACTTTGTGGTCTCCATGGAGAACGTCTGCTTTGTGACAAAGACATTCAGCGCACTGACGTCTAGCACCGGCCTCCACCCTCCTGTCTTCTTTGACACCAAGAAGAGACGGTTGTAGAATCCCGGGGTCTGATGGTCCAGGACTTTGACTACCGCTCCCTTCTCTAGTAAGAGAGACACTTCCTGTTTCAATGCTCGTCTCTTGTCTTCCTCTCTGTACCTGGGAGAGAGATCGATGGGAGACGTTGCTAGAGGGGGTTTTCGTACAAACGGGATCTTGTACCCCTCTCTGAGCAACTTCACAGATTGTGCATCTGCGCCTCTCTTTTCCCAGGTCTGCCAGAAGTTCTTGAGTCTGGCTCCCACTGCTGTCTGAAGAAGCTGGCAGTCAGACTCTGCCCTTAAAGGACTTGGTTCCTTTCTTCTTTCCACGTCTCCCTTCGGCACGAGCACCTCCTCTGCTGGAGGCTCTGCCACGAAAGGGCGGAATAAAACGGGACGCTGGAGTGTCCATCCTTGGTCTAGCTGACAAGGTAGGCAAAGGGGAGGCTTTGCGAGCAGAGGACGCAACAAGATCGTGAGTATCCTTCTGTATCAAAGAAGCGGCAATCTCCTTAATCAGGTCCTCTGGAAAAAGGCACTTGGAAAGAGGAGCAAACAGAAGTTCGGATCTCTGGCATGGTGTAACTCCAGCTGAAAGGAATGAGCATAGGTTCTCACGCTTCTTAAGGACTCCGGACACAAAAGATGCAGCAAGCTCATTAGACCCATCACGTACGGCCTTGTCCATGCAGGACATGATGAGCAAGGAAGTCTCCTTCTCTGTCGGAGAGATCTTTCTGCTTAGAGCTCCTAGACACCAGTCTAAAAAGTTAAAAACCTCGAAGGCTCTAAATATACCTTTCAAAAGGTGGTCCAGGTCCGAAGATGACCAACATATCTTTGAGCGTCTCATGGCTAGGCGGCGGGGAGAGTCTACAAGACTTGAGAAGTCGCCCTGGGCAGAGGCAGGAACTCCCAAGCCGAGAACTTCTCCCGTGGCATACCAGACGCTCGATCTAGAAGAGAGTCTAGCAGGGGGAAACGTAAAGGCTGTCTTCCCTAAACTCTTCTTGGACTGCATCCATTCTCCTATCACTCGTAAAGCTCTCTTGGACGAGCGTGCGAGGACGAGTCTAGTAAAGGCAGGAGAGGTTGACGGCATGCCTAACACAAACTCTGACGGAGGAGAGCGCGGAGCCACAGACACAAACTGGTCCGGAAACATCTCTTCTAACAGGGCCAAAACTTTCCTAAAGTCCAAAGAGGGTTGCGTAGACTTAGGCTCGTCCAGTTCTGAATGCGGTTCATCTACGTGTGCAGCACCATCATCATCAGAAAGTCCCTCATCCAAGTATTGAGGAGGAAGCGGCAACGGAGTGGGTAACGGCTGGTTAGCTGAGTCCGGTCACACGGGTGCATGCGTGACTGAGCCGGACGCAATGTCATGGAACTGTTGCCCAGTCTGTGAGCTGGCAACAACCATAGCAGCGCGGGGACGCACAGCGTCTACTCCAGCCTGTCTAGACTGATGTGGGTGAGCAGTGGCAACCACACTGGGTTGCGGAGGTTGACGCACCGCGTCAAAACAAAACAACTCTGACGGTTGTTGAACCTCACGAACGTCAACGGATACCTCCGTGCGTCGCTGAACGTCAACATGCGGCTGGCAGATCACACTGGAACGCATGGGTGGCGGAACTCTCTCAACTGGAGTGCGTGAGAAGGTTACCTCAGCGTCCCCAGGACGCACAACCGAGAGTGTGGGTGGTTGTAGGCAAGAAGCTGCACTAGCTGGTGCGGCAGCAACCTTCTCCGCACGAAAGTCCTGCATAAGCGACGTTAGCTGCGACTGCATGTCTTGCAGTAAAGACCACTTAGGGTCTACAGGAGCAGGTGCGGCGACAGACGGTGTAACTGTCTGAAGCGGTACCGCTTTGCCTCTCTTAGGAGGTGAGCAGTCATCGGATGACTGCAGCGAGTCCGAACTGACCCAGTGGCTACAGCTGGGCCGTTGGACTTGCGCGGAAGGGACCGACTTGCGCTTTAACGGTCGTGAGACCTTGGTCCATGGTTTCTTGCGAGAAACACCTTCCGAAGACGAGGTATAAATGGGCTCTCTCGTCTTTGTTAGGCAGGGGCGATCTTGGGTAGATACGCCCGATACCACGGAGGGAACGTCTGTTCGCTGATTAAAGCCTCTCGAACCCATTTGTCGTACGACATTGCTTCTCCCCTGGACTTGGGAGCTTGCAAGAGGTCCCGGACTAGGAGGACGACAGGCACAAACAGACGAACCCTCAAGCGCAACACTATCCACAACACTATCACTCACTTTAACACTTCCCACTGCACTTTTACACTTCAGCTCCTTCACATCCGCCATGAGCTGATTACGGTCACTAGCCAGGGACTCAACTCTCTCACCCAGAGCTTGGATGGCACGCATCATATCAGCCATCGAAGGTTCCTGAGTGCCAGAAGGGGGATTAGGAGCAACCACTACAGGGGAAGGAATAGGTTGTGGGGCATGAGGAGAGGAAATGTCAATAGAACGAGAGGAACTTCTCCTAACTCTATCTCTCTCTAGCCTACGTGTATACTTTTGGAATTCGATAAAATCGAATTCCGAAAGCCCAACGCACTCCTCACATCGATCTTCCAATTGACAGGTTTTATCCCGACAATTGGAACAAACAGTGTGAGGGTCGATAGAGGCCTTCGGAAGACGCCTTGAACAGTCCCTAGCATTGCACTTCCTAAATTTTGGGACTTGTGAAGGGTCAGCCATTTTGAATTGGTCAAAGGGGAATTCAAAAACTATCAAAAAGTCATCAACAAAGAATCCGTAATCAAAAAGAGTTCAAGGAATTGCGAAGAGAAAGCCTGCACAGCGAAAGCTCAAAACTAGAATAGTGTACTTCACCAATTAGTTGTGAAAACAAATCCAGTTTAGCAACAGCGAATAAGCACGTCTTGTCGGTAGCACGACAGAGAGAAAATTGAGTTCTTTGTTTACATTGAGTACTGGGTATCTGGACGACAGATGGCGCTGTTGGGCACACCCGCAACCTGTGTAGCGATCGCTGGCGAATTTTACCTTAGAGTTTTCTGTCGAGCAACAGAGTTGCAGCTATTATAATCACCGGCTAAGTTAAATATTGAAAACTAGATTTTTCCTTTCTCAAAACCCTTTTCTGGGGGTTAATGTGCTATGAGGTCTCTGAGGATTAGTACCACAGTTTTAATAAGCCGACTCATGTACCATCAAGAAATTTTTTTACTACCAAGCAGAAGATATAGACCTGCAACCCAGACCACTGAGATGCAATGAATGAGATACCAACTGTAATCCATACTGATATTTAGGAGTAGACTAATAAACTGGGAAACTGACCATCTGCAAAAAATATGTGGGTAGTTAGATATTGGGTCTAGATCCAGTATATGAGATACCAGATGCAACTAATAAAGGAAATATCTGTGGACACTCTTATTCATAAAATAACTCTCAGAGGAAGCCAAAGGTGAAGAGTACCGGTGGTGGAAGAAGCTGCCCAGTCTTTCTTTGACTTTAAGGATGACCTCAAATGCAAAGAATCCCTCTTAGGCTTCTTCCTCCTCCTGCAGTACCTCTCCCACTGGGAGGATGGCCACTCCCAATAATCATCACAAGGGGAAACTTGAGAACAAGTATGCCCTCGGCACTGAGGACACAATAGATGAGGATCAACCACAAGGGCACTCATGAAAGTACTACAGGTCTTCGGTAGTACTCCTGGACATTTCCACATAACAAGAAGTATCCTTGAAGAAACAATTACTCAAGTAAACATGCTGAAATGAAGAAAAAGTAAGAATTAGTAAAATTCTGCCAAGAAATAGCTCCAGCTACACAGAGGTGTGCTCTCACTGACAACCGAGCTCTAAGTGGATTGTCTGTGAACCGGTGAGGAGGCGGTAGCCTCCCTGCTACCTGTAGGTTGTTACACCTATAGTTATAATTATAACTGCCATGTTCCAGCTTTGCTGTTTTCTATTCTCCTATCGTAAAGGACATTTGTTTGTATTTGTGTAGGAACAATATCCCATTAGTACATGAAAAGGAATAAATGACTTAAGATTTGTAAACACTTAAGATTGGTAAATAAGTGCTGAGCTACCCTATAGAGTAAAAACATTGGCACTGACATGATAAATTCATACAGTACTTTAAAAACATGTCTGACTACAGAATGCAGTACTGCGATTAGGGGCAAGAAGGCAGAATCAATATAATTCAAACATGTGATGAAAAGGAATGGGGAACAGCTGCTTTTACTGTAACTGCAGCAGTTATGGAAGTACAGTACAGTACTTCATCAGGACTAATATATGTAGAAGACCTGGGATACTATGAAAAAATGGGATAACAGTCATGATAGACATATGAGTTCAAGCAGAAAGAGCACAGGATTAGAGTAGAGTATGTCTAGCCTAATTAAAAAACATTCACTGATGATAATGACCTAAAATGCTTCATCTTTCAAATACACATTCTTTTAATAACTGCAGAAATATTATATAAGTAAATTTCTGTACCTATAGTTGACTTCTTATGTGTAATTAAGAGGGTCCTGGCTCCCATCCTAGCGGCTGCTGCGCAAGCTTCAGTACCTGCATGACCTCCTCCAACAACAACAACATCAAAAACATTTTGTTTGGTACACAAAGACTGGAAAAGTACATGATGCGTCTTTATCGTGGATATTTTTCTGCATAAACAATGCAAAGCCATGACTCTGAAAATAAATTCAATATGAGTTTAATTCTTTAAATTCACATCTAACTACTGAACATAATTTTCCCTCAAACCTTAATCCAAATTTTTAATCTTTCACATCTTGAAAAATCACAAATTTTCAATGAAACATATTTTTCCTAACTATACAAACTTGAGTTCTTTAACAGGAGTATGATTTTGGCAGTGCTGGAAATGGCCGCTTAACTTTCAACTAGTAGTAGCAGTACTGGTAGTCAGCTCTATGATCACCTTTGACCTTATGCCTGGGACCTTCAGAGTGGTTGAAGTGAGAAGTGTAACTTGAAGGACTCGGGTTTCTATAGTTGAAAAATGGCAAATTACTTTAAAATTCTGATTTGTTCCTACACAAATACAAATCATTTCGCTTTAATAAGGACTTATTCTTAGGAGGAAGTCTCTATTAACCTGACTGGGCAATTTACCTTTCCCTGGAAATATCACAGCACCTGTTTGTGTATAGTAGCAGAGATGATAACTCTTTGTCAACCTCCTAATGTCATAAGCATGAAGAGGTCACAGGTGTTAGGGCAGGCTATTACTAGATAACTGGTAGACTGTCATGAAAGAACCTACAATATATTAATTTGATGAATATGTCTGAATGTATGATCATTTTGAAAAATAATTTTGCATACATTCTATCCATCCTCCCCCTCATTATAGGAGGATGGGAGAAATACTTCTTCACAAAACTTACCTGGAAGGAAAAGTTTCTTGATTATGAGGCTTACCTGCATATGATGTCCAGTCCAGCACATATGGCACAACTGCTGCACCACAAGGGAAGGGAAGGAAGAGATGCTAAAGCTAACAAAAAGACACTCCTGATGGTCAGATCTCTGTTTGACACCTGACTCAACGGCTCACATGGGGAAGGCATAAGAGCCTTGAGGACTTGGGTGACATCCCACTCCTGGTGCCTGAGCTTCAGAGAAGAAGAATACTGCACAAATATTTAATTGCAGAGAGGCTCCAACTGGAAAAGTATTGCTTTTACAACACCAATTGCAGAAGATGGCCTACTTCCTCTATTGAACAGCTTCAAAGGACCCTCATAGGTATGAAGACATATCCTGTGCATTATCTTGAAAAAAAAACTTTTGCTCTGGGGAGATTCCATTGTCGTAAACTGCGAAATGCAAGGGACTCCGCTGCGTTGTGGTACCTATGAAGGTGGGGCCCTCAGAGAGGGTGGACCATTGGAGTAATTCTCTCGGTATGTTGACAAGTAGCATCAGTAGGTCTGAATACCATTAGGAATGTGGACCATTGGAAACCACCAGGGTCCTCCTGAGAAGTGATGTGGCTAATAGCCTGTTGATTCAACTACAAATAAGGCAAAAGGGAGGAAAGATGTACATATCTAGGGGTGTTGGAAGGTGTCATAGAACGCCGCCAATGAATCTGTAACTGGGGAGCATTACCCAAGGAGTTTCTTGTTCAACTGTATGAGGAACAGATTGATTACCAGTGATCTTCAAAGAGCAAGAAGCCTTTTTGCTATGAAAAGATGTAGGGACCACTCTAAGCCTACAACCTGCCCTTGGCAACTGAGTATGTCTGCTAGAACATTCTTCTTGCCTGGAATGAACCTCGCTGACAGTTCTACAGAGTTGTCCACTGCTCATGTATGCACTTGCTTTATCAACTTGTTAAGAGTCCGCAAAATAGTGCCGCGTTGCTTGTTGACATATGCCACACATGCTCATAATCGCTACTTGGTGCCCTACCAAACTGTGTTACATAGCTTGTAGCGTTGGGAACACTGCTTGCATTCAAGGGTTATATGCAGGTACATTTATACTGTGGGCTACACCCCTGAGGCAGTTTGGCTACTCAGCTGTGCCCCACTCCTCCTTGGATGGGTCTATGAAAAGCAGTATCAATGGAGGTGGAAAGTTGAGTGGAACTCCATAGGTGAGGTTTTCATTATTCTGCCACCCAGTACGACAGTCCCATACTTCCTGTTCCACTGGAACAAAACTGCGAGAGAAAGTGTTGGTTTCTGGTCAGTGACACCACTAGAGCAATCGCTTCAGTGTCCCTTTCTTACCTCTACCACCTTTCCTGAAAAAGCCAAGCTGGGGGCAAAAGAGTGGAGCAATGTCCACATCTTTCTTTAAGGAGGAAGAGGCTGGAGGTGCAGATTGGGCTCTGGAGGTAACAAGAGTGTTCTTCAGTGCCGATCTCAAAGGCATAGTGGGATTTAAAGTTTTTGCCTTCTTTGTCTTTGAAAAGCCTGGGGTCCTTAAAGGGAGTCATGGCTCTCCTTCCTCCATTTTTCCATCATCACCTCCACATCCTTCTGCTGGATAAGGGCCGTAGTCACCAGAAGTGGGTACTATGCCTCATCTTGCCGAGAAAAGTGAGAGCATTCTCCTTCTTCAAAACTCGGTTGGCCCACTGGTTCACTGACTGGTGCGCCAAGAAGGTTACAGCTTTCATACATATAAGGACTAAGTTGATGTATTTCATATGTCTCAGGATTTGCCAAATCCTAGGTTGTGGCAAAGTAGGTGACTGCTCCAGCCCCGTGGTTGATCCAGGAGGCTGCCTGGAAGCTGTCTATGGATGTGGGTTCTTTGGCAGTAGATTGAAGTGCTGAGAATGAGGTGTTCTCATATTAGCATCTGTCGTCAGCATGACCACTGTGGGATCGACAGGTAGAAAAGATGTGGTTCTGCCGTTTGTCCCATAAAATCTTCATCATTGAGAGTATGGGAGGCAGGATCTTGTTTAATTATAATGAACAAGCTCTGACTGCAGCAACTCAGGGGTGGGCATGGACCCTTCAGGTGTACCGCAGGGTCAATGAATGAACATAATCCCCCTTTTCCCAGGTGCCAAGGCAGCCTCACCAAGGTAGTTGAGTTCAATGACTTTAATGAACAAGGACTTGATCTGGGGGTTCTCCTCTTCCGCATGCAACCCCTAGCACCTCACGAGGGAAGGGGTCTCATGTCCCTCAATAGACTGCTCCCTACTCCCATAGTATTCATGATCTGGACTAAGCAAGGATCCATGGTGATTCCCTAAAGAGGTTGAAAGATTGACCGATCAACAATTACTCTTGCCTCCTTAGACAGAATGACAAAGTACTACAGTTTTTAGCCTCTAAAAAATAAAAGATCATGGTACAGAGCAGCACATAAGTAGTTTGTATGAGTACCTGTTAATTAGTGGGCAGGAGCCTTGCTGCTGATCACGCATACATAATGAGGGCATCTTGGTGCTCTAACAAGAAGTGAGGCAGGTCCTGGGAGGCCACCTGTTCTTGTTCCATATCACACAAACAAGTAGGATGGTCTCAGGGCATGGGAAGATCACAAGTGTGGGAGAAGATATCGTCACATGGGAAGATCTTGGTGTGTAGGAAAATCTCGGTGCGTGGAAAGATCTCGTTACAATAGGAAACCTCGGTGCATGGAACTGGAGGGCTGAAATGGAACAGGTGACAGGTGACCTGGTTTTTGCACTAGTGAGCGCTTAGAAACATCCCCAGTGACTTGAAGTTACGATAACACGGACGATCACGAAGTGACTGATTACATGGTGATCGATAGAGTGGTAAATGATCTCGTGGTGACCAATCATGATATGATTAGTCCTGCGGTGAATGATTACAAAATTATCGATCACAAGGAGACCATGGATTGTATTCATACCCAAGCTCATATGAGGGAATATGTTATTGATAGATGCAGTAATATTGGAGGAATATATTATTAAAATAGAGAAAACCGTATCTCTTTTTCCAGTGTCTGTAGTGAAGAAAATCAGCTAGTATTTGGTCAAAAATATCATTACCTTGATTACTGTCATCAGCACTTTGGAGACAAACAGAGCCTCCATGAACATCCCTGTTTATGGAAAAATGTTATTTTTATTAATAAAATAAATTTTTGAATATACTTACCCGATAATCATGTAGCTGTCAACTCCGTTGCCCGACAGAATTCTATGGAGGGATACGCCAGCTATCACAATACTAGAAGGGGGTGTATTTACCAGCGCCACCTGTGGCCAGGTACTCAAGTACTTCTTGTTGACACCTCCTCAATTATTCCTCGGTCCACTGGTTCTCTATGGGGAGGAAGGGAGGGTCGATTAAATCATGATTATCGGGTAAGTATATTCAAAAATTTATTTTATTAATAAAAATAACATTTTTCAATATTAACTTACCCGATAATCATGTAGCTGATTCACACCCAGGGGGGTGGGTGAAAAACCAGTGTACAAGACTAAAGGATAGCTAAGTATCCCGTATTTCATATAATCAGTTATCCACAATAACAATGAAATAATAAGTACCTGGTAAGGAAGTCGACTTGAACCGTTACTCTGCCTTTAATAAGATCGTCTTCCTTACTGAGCGCAGCGTTCCTCTTGGGAGGCTGAATCAACTCAAAGGTGCTAAAGTATACAGGGCTGCAACCCATACTAAAGGACCTCATCACAACCTTTAACCTCGGCGCTTCTCAAGAAAGAATTGACCACCCGCCAAATCAACAAGGATGTGGAAGGCTTCTTAGCCGACCGTACAACCCATAAAAAGTATTCAAGAGAAAGGTTAAAAAGTTATGGGATTATGGGAATGTAGTGGCTGAGCCCTCGCCTACTACTGCATTCGTTGCTACGAATGGTCCCAGGGTGTAGCAGTACTCGTAAAGAGACTGGACATCTTTGAGATAGAATGATGCGAACACTGACTTGCTTCTCCAATAGGTTGCATCCATAACACTCTGCAGAGAACGGTTCTGTTTGAAGGCCACTGAAGTAGCCACAGCTCTCACTTCATGTGTCCTTACCTTCAGCAAAGCAAGGTCTTCTTCCTTCAGATGAGAATTTGCTTCTCTAATCAGAAGCCTGATGTAGTAAGAAACTGCGTTCTTAGACATTGGTAGAGAAGGCTTCTTGATAGCACACCATAAGGCTTCTGATTGTCCTCGTAATGGTTTTGACCTTCTTAGATAGTACTTAAGAGCTCTAACTGGGCAAAGTACTCTCTCCAGTTCGTTCCCCACCATGTTGGACAGGCTTGGGATCTCGAACGACTTAGGCCAAGGACGGGAAGGAAACTCGTTTTTAGCCAAAAAAAAACAGAGCTGCAAGGAACATGTAGCCGTTTCAGATGTGAAACCTATGTTCCTGCTGAAGGCGTGGATCTCACTTACTCTTTTACCTGTTGCTAAGCACACGAGGAAAAGAGTTTTTAATGTGAGGTCCTTAAAAGAGGCTGATTGGAGCGGTTCAAATCCTGATGACATTAGGAACCTTAGGACCACGTCTAGAATCCAGCCTGGAGTGTACAACCGACGTTCCTTAGAGGTCTCAAAAGACCTAAGGAGGTCCTGTAGATCTTTGTTGGAGGAAAGATCCAAGCCTCTGTGGCGGAAAACCGCTGCCAACATACTTCTGTAACCCTTGATCGTAGGAGCTGATAGGGATCTTACGTTCCTTAGATGTAACAGGAAGTCAGCAATCTGGGTTACAGTGGTACTGGTTGGGGAAACTGCATTGGCCTTGCACCAGCTTTGGAAGACTTCCCATTAAGACTGATAGACTCTGAGAGTGGATGTCGTCCTTGCTCTGGCAATCGCTCTGGCTGCCTCCTTCGAAAAGCCTCTAGCTCTTGAGAGTCTTTCGATAGTCTGAAGGCAGTCAGACGAAGAGCGTGGAGGTTTGGGTGTACCTTCTTTACGTGAGGTTGACGCAGAAGGTCCACTCTTAGAGGAAGAGTCCTGGGAACGTCGACCAGCCATTGCAGTACCTCGGTGAACCATTCTCTCGCGGGCCAGAGGGGAGCAACCAACGTCAGCCGTGTCCCTTTGTGAGAGGCGAACTTCTGAAGTACCCTGTTGACAATCTTGAACGGCGGGAATGCATACAGGTCGAGATGGGACCAATCCAGCAGAAAGGCATCCACGCGAACTGCTGCTGGGTCTGGAATCGGAGAACAATACAAGAGGAGCCTCTTGGTCATCGAGGTAGCGAATAGATCTATGGTTGGCTGACCCCACAGGGCCCAAAGTCTGCTGCAAACATTCTTGTGAAGGGTCCACTCTGTGGGGAAGACCTGACCCTTCCGGCTGAGGCGATCTGCCATGACATTCATATCGTCCTGAATGAGCCTCGTTACCAGCGTGAGCTTTCGATCTTTTGACCAAATGAGGAGGTCCCTTGCGATCTCGAACAACTTCCTCGAATGAGTCCCTCCCTGCTTGGAGATGTAAGCCAAGGCTGTGGTGTTGTCGGAGTTCACCTCCACCACCTTGTTTAGCTGGAGGGACTTGAAGTTTATCAAGGCCAGATGAACTGCCAACAACTCCTTGCAATAGATGTGAAGTGTCCTTTGCTCCTGATTCCATGTTCCCGAGCATTCCTGTCCGTCCAGTGTCGCACCCCAGCCCGTGTCCGATGCGTCCGAGAAGAGACGGTGGTCGGGGGTCTGAACAGCCAATGGTAGACCTTCCTTGAGAAGAATGCTGTTCTTCCACCACGTTAGAGTAGACCTCATCTCTTCGGAAACAGGAACTGAGACCGTCTCTAGCGTCATGTCCTTTATCCAGTGAGCAGCTAGATGATACTGAAGGGGGCGGAGGTGGAGTCTCCCTAACTCGATGAACAGGGCCAGCGATGAAAGTGTCCCTGTTAGACTCATCCACTGCCTGACTAAGCATCGGTTCCTTCTCAGCATGCTCTGGATGCATTCTAGGGCTTGGAAGATCCTTGGGGCCGACGGACAAGTCCGAAAAGCTCGACTCTGAAGATCCATACCCAGGGAGGCAATGGTCTGGGATGGAACGAGCTGAGACTCCTCAAAATTGACCAGGAGGCCCAGTTCCTTGGTCAGATCCATAGTCCATTTGAAAATCTCCAGACAGCGACGACTTGTGGGAGCTCTTAAAAGCCAGTCGTCTGACGGAGCCGGACACAAGATCATGATACTGCTGCACAGTCTGTAAACTGTCAATCATGGGCAAGCGAGGAAGTACAGTGACAACCCGAATCTGTCTAGACTGTCTGGGTCGTACAGACAACTCCTTAACGGGTTGCTGAGGTTGCCGCACTGCGTCACAACAAGTCACTTCTGTTGGTTGTTGAACGTCTTCCCCGTGACACATTGACTCCGTAAACAAAAAATCCTCTAACAAGGACTAAGCTTGGACTGCATGTCATGCAACACAGCTCAAGGTCTATGGGAGCAGGTGTGGTAACAGACGGGATTAGCGACTGAAGTGGAACCATTACCTTCCCTGTAAGCATGTTATGCTTAAATAAAAGTCCATAAGAGGTTATGCAGCTAAAGGCTCCCTCCAAATGACAGAGTCCTCAAGGGAATATCAGAAGGAGGGAGAAAAGAACTTTCTCATCTACAGGGACCTTATCCTAGAAAAGCTAAGTTCTCTGAGTGAGGGTTCACTGGTGCAAAAGCAGCAGACTAGAAGGCAACGTTATGAAACTGCTTGACAGTCTAGTGAGTTGGCAACAACCCAAGATGTGTTGAGAAGCATGCGGTAAGGTATGCAGAGCATGATGTATGCAGAGTATGCTGTATGCAGAGCATGCTGTATGTAGAGCATGTTGTATGCAGAGCATGCTGAATGCAGAGCATGCTGTATGCAGAGCATGCTGAATGCAGAGCATGCTGTATGCTGAGCATGTAGTAAGCAGAGCCTGCTGTAAGGAAAGCAGAGCGTGTGCATGGCGTTTAACATTTCTCAGAAATTCCATGACCAGTGCTAGAGTGCTTTATGCATGCTTGCATGGGGTTTAAACCATGGTATGAAAATGGAGGTAAGGTATGCTGAACAGCAGAGTCAGAACGAGCTGGAACAACAATAGTTGTGGTTTCCTCTTCAAGACTCCGTTGAGGGAACACCTGAGGCTCAGTCTGCAAAGGCTGAATAAAAGACAAGCAGAAGGAAGGCGCATGGGTGGAGGAGGCTGACTCCTAGCATGAGTGGTTGAACCCAAGGGTTGCGCTTGCTGAGCGGTTGGCGGAAGCGGAGTAGCAAGTTCCAGTTCCTGTGGTGTGAGCGGAGCGCGATGAGGAAGAGGCTGCGCAGAACAAGGTAAATGTCTCGCAAGCTGAGGTTCCTGAGGCGCAAGGCTAAGGTGTTGTGGTGCTTGCCTTGTGGAGGGTTGAGCTCGCTGCAGCGAGAGCTGAGGAGACTGACTCATGGACGGGAGAGGTTGTTGTACCTCAACCGAGTGTTGCATCACTGGTGGGGCAGCAAGTGGAGGCGGAGGAAGAGAGGTATAATCCTCCTGATCCCATTGTAAAGGTTGCCTTAAGGAAGGCGGAGGCTGAACACCACAGGGAACAGCAAACTCAGCACGTGGCTCAACATCGTACGCCTGGCAGGTGGTACTGCGATCAGACGGAGCGAGCGTAGGCGGAGGGAGTGTAGGCGGAGGCGGAGGAGTAACACTCTCAGCCCGACACTCACGCATTAAGTCCGAAAGCTGTGCTTGCATGGACTGTAGTAGAGTCCACAACATCGTACGCCTGGCAGGTGGTACTGCGATCAGGCGGAGCGAGTGTAGGTGGAGGGAGTGTAGGCGGAGGCGGAGGAGCAACACTCTCAGCCCGACACTCACACATCAAGTCCGAAAGCTGTGCTTGCATGGACTGTAGTAGAGTCCACAACATCGTACGCCTGGCAGATGGTACTGCGATCAGGCGGAGCGAGTGTAGGTGGAGGGAGTGTAGGCGGAGGCGGAGGAGCAACACTCTCAGCCCGACACTCACACATCAAGTCCGAAAGCTGTGCTTGCATGGACTGTAGTAGAGTTCACAACATCGTACGCCTGGCAGGTGGTACTGCGATCAGGCGGAGCGATCATAGGCGGGGGGAGTGTAGGCGTTTAAGAGCGTTACTCTGCCTTTATTTTCTCCCCTAATCTCTTCTGCAGACGAGCAAAATAAGGGCTCAATCGTCTGCGGGTGGGAGTGACGGTCTCGGTAAGACACGCCCACAACCACCGAGGATACTTCTGTGCGCCGATCAAGGCCTGCTGAACCCTTATGCCCTTCGACATTGCTTCTCCCCTGGGCTTGGGAGCTTGCAAGAGGTCCCGGACTGGGAGGACGACTGGCGCGCACAAAAGTACCCTCACGCACTAATCACTTATCACTTTGATTTCTGTTTGCACTTATTTCACTGAACTCGAAACTTTAAGTGGTTTGTACCTGAAATACGCAATTCTATCCTTTCTCAAAGTTAGTAATTGCGAAAACAGAATTACAATGTAACAGAAAAATCTAATGAAAGATAATTCAGTGGCTGGAAAGAGACTAAACACTAGATCACTCTAGAAACGTTTAGTTTCTTCCCCTAAAGAGACTAGGGAGAAGAGCAAAAACGATAACGACGTTACTCGTACGCCTGGCAGGCTTGAATGAAACGTTTATCCTCTTTCTCCCTCCGTCTCTATCTCTCTCTCTCTCTCTCTCTTGACTTAGAACCTGAGAGAAGAGCCCAATCATATATATCGTTAAAACATATTATTGTTAAAGGAAAAAACTGAAAAGTTCCTTTATTAGGATCAAAACCATTAAGTTAAGAAAGAATGAACAAAACGCTAGACACGGTTACTCTTACTGCAACGTGAAACCGTGAACATTCTTTCTCTATCGTAACGATAGAGTGCAAGTTGAACGTTCTGAACGTCAACAACTGCAGAGACAAAACAAAACGTTAGTTCAACTTTGAAAACAGAACGAGACTATCAAAGAAATTCTTTCAAACTCTGTGGCGGAAATAGCATAATATGTTAACAGGTAAAACCGAAATGACGGGCTCAAAGTTTATTAACTTCGGTAAAAAGACCGCCTACTATTAGGAAGGTCGAATATAAACAAATATAAAAATTAATTTTAATGAGTTTATAATAAAAGGAAGTTAATCGAAGAGGCCTATAAGAGGCAGAGAGATATAAAATAAATCTATAACTTTTGTTAAGCAAAATTAAGAAAGAGAGTCTATACTCTCTTAGACACCAACACTTCCGTCTAAGGGAAGGGTCGGCCATTGAAAGGTGAACGAGAGTTCATACTCTCTCGTCACCATAATTAATCAAATTAATTCCAAAAGCTAACTAAGCTAATATAGAAGTTTCCAGTAAAGCGACAGCCGAAATCAAAGAGAAATACTTCACCAAAGTCGTGAAAATACTCCAAGAACATAAGCGTATCCCAGAACGTCTTGCCGGAAGCACGACAGAGGAATAATTGAGGAGGTGTCAACAAGAAGTACTTGAGTACCTGGCCACAGGTGGCGCTGGTAAATACACCCCCTTCTAGTATTGTGATAGCTGGCGTATCCCTCCATAGAATTCTGTCGGGCAACGGAGTTGACAGCTACATGATTATCGGGTAAGTTTAATATTGAAAATATCATCATGGGACATCAAATGCCTCGTCTCTTTTATGTGACTCCTGTGGACAGACAGGGGAGGGAATATGACTTGCAAACATTTGCTATGTTGTGCCACTCTCTTAAAAATGTGCGAAACCCAAGCAGTACATCTAGTGTAGCTCTACTGAGAGAGCAAACTAGAGAAGGAGCTACTAAAATAGCGAGAAATCACTAAATAGACTAGCGATAACAACCACTGGTACAAAATGTTCTGAAGAGGTTCGTATCGTCTGTTGCGTGTAAACGTTTTGTAGCTACTTGTCTTGGGGTGTCGATCCAACATTTGCTCACCCAAAGCAAGAGCTAAAAGTATCACAATCAAGGATTATTCAATAAGAAAACTCAACAGCGCTCAACTATTGTAGTTTCTTCATCCTAAATGAAGGGCTGGATAGCCCTATTTCTTCCAATGAAAGAGAAAAGAATGGAAGGAGTATTTATTGAACCTCCAAACTAACGGTCTTTAAAGACTATGTTCTTAAACAAATGGGACCATAAGCTGACAGCTACTTTCCTGAGGCAGATAACTTTAATGTGCGAACAATAATTCCTCCAAAAGAAACCTCTATGCATAAAGCTTTCAAGAAAAGTGAATGCAGGGAAAAAAGATAAAACAGAGCACAATCCTGAGTGGGATCAATCACATGCCATGGGTAATGCCAGGCAAACACGTTACCATTGTACTAGTGCATTCTATTGTTTTTAAACTCTGGGAAGGCTGGTGTCTTACACAACGCGAAAGATGTTAAAAAACTAAAGCAATTTGTATTTCCTTCATACAACTGAATTCTGAATACTGTACCTGAGTCAAGCCATCTGAAAAATTTCAGAACCTTTATGGGGTAACCCAGGATTATCATTGCGATCTTAAGCGAGAGAAAAAAATTACTAGGAAAATGTAAAATCCTACAAAAACTTTACTTCTTGCCTTGCAGCAGAGACTCGGGCTCTCAAAGAAATTTGTGTTCATAAACACTTAATTAAAATGTAAATGCTGGATAGCATATGCAAGCATACAATTAGCTATCACAGGAACACAGGTTTCTCGTAAGAAAACAATTTTTAGCATTAAGGCTTGATTGACATCCATGTACAAGAAGTAAAACCACTTATTCAAAATTCCTAACTGCTTCATGAATTCTAGGGATTTAGACAGCCAGTCACAGGCTAAATGAGCAACTGTGTGATCCAGGCTCTCTGTGAACCTGGATCGAGCTGCGATTCTGAGTTGTGTCGGGAGACTGGATCGAGCTGCGATTCTGAGTTGTGTCGGGAGACTGGATCGCACGTAATTTGAGATTGCTTGTTTCAAGCCAAACTCTTCAATGAAAGGATATCTTTTACCTTTGGCACTGTGATCTTGGCTCAGAGTGAGCCTGGGTCGTGAGACATCAAGAATTCGTATGTTCCAAGCAATACTCTCAGAAGGGTTTTCACCTTTGGTGTCGATATCCAGGCTAGATGTGAGCCCGAATCGCATAGCGAACCCAAATTGCATGCATGTCCAGGTGGCGAGCTGTTAACAGATCGCTTGTGTAAAGCAACTCCCAGGTGATGGGCTTGCTTTCAACCTCGATGCTGCAATCCAGGCTCACTGAGAGACTGAATTTCGTTGCAAGGAGAGAGATCATTTGCTTCAAGCAAACTCTCCGGTGAAAGGTTAGCTTTCCCCCTTGGCACAGTGACCCAGACTTGCTAGAACTTGAATCGCGTGGTGAGGTATTGATAGATCATAAGCCTTATATTAAGTAACCTCTCAGGTGAAAGGCTAGCTTTCTCCTTTAGCGCAGTGATCCAGGCTCTCTAAAGCATGAATCACATCACTAGGTGGTGAGAGATTGCTAGTACAAGCTAAAATCTCAGGTGCAAGATAAACTTTCACCCTTGATCCATGGTAGCTGAGAGCTTGGAGCTCATGCAAGCCTGGGTCACGAGGTATTGAGAAATCGCTTATTTCAAGCAAACCTCTCAGGTGCAGGGCAAGCTTTCATCTTTGGTGCTGCAATTTGGGCTGGCTAGAGCCTGAATCTCATTGCAAGGAATTGAGAGATCACTTGTTTCAAGGAAACCTCCCTGATGAAAAGTAGCTTTCACCTTTGGTGCTGCAATCCAGGCTTGCTAGAGCTTGAATCATATTGCGAGGAGTGAGAGATCACTTGGTTTAGCAAATCTCTTTGGTGAAAGGAAGCTTTCATCTTGGGGGGCTGTGATATAGGCTTGCTAGAGCTTGAATCATTTGGGGTTGAGAGATTGCTTGCATAAAGCAGAAAATCTCAGGTTAAAAAAAAATTTCACTTTGCAACTGCGTCTGCCAAAAACCCTGAAAGGTCGGTGGGCTCCGAGGAAGGAAAAGGAAAGCATATCTCTCAAGTGAAAGACTAACTTGAACTTGAGTGCACGAATGTCGAGAGGTACCTTAAAAAGAAAACCTTCCTAATCGATGACCTAGTCAGGCAATCAGTTGCAAAGCAACTGCTTCCAATACTGTACGTGAGGATGCGGTCAAAACCCGGGGGAAACAAGTTGCTTGCATGTGTCCGCCATATGATCAGCAAACACAGATGGAACAAACTTCCTCTCAAGAGGATTTCTGATCCTAATCACTGACCAGGTCAAGCAATCGGTCACGAAGCAACTGCTACAAATAAGTGAGAGTGCACTCCAAACCCTGCCAGCTCAAGTTGCTCGCCTATGCCTGCCGATGGATTAGCAAACACAGATGGAACAGACTTCTTCTCTAGAGGATTTCAGATCCTAATACTTTAGAGAAGTTTAACTCCAAGGTGGTAAAGGTAAGCCCCTGGCTACAGTTGTTCACCTTTAACCAACCTAAAGAGGTAATGGAGTCTTAAGTCTAATCAAGACTCCAACTCTCGGAAAAAATCCTTGAGATGCAAGTGTTAACGGAAACAAATCCCAAGAATAAAGTTTCATTTGCCATAGCCAGTGAATGTGGAAGGAGACGTTTGTCTCCTACTACGGCTAAGATCAAAGTGAAGATTGTATGAGTGAGCAGGGGGGAGTGGTACTACCCCTCCACTACTCCTGATAACAAGCAGAATGGATGTTGACACCTCGTTAAAAGTTTTATAGCTGTTTGCCAGCTTGTGCTATCATCTATATCCATAGTAAAGGGAGAATGGTTTGTAATCATGTCAGAAAAAATACAGTATACATACTGTATATTTATCTCCTGTTATGCTAAGGGGGAGAGGGAGTAGTCATACCCTGGTGAGAAGGGGTACCTCGAGAGGTACACTCGGAACTACACTCTCCCACAAATTGCCGACTCAGCGGGTTGTAGATAGGAAAGGTGGAGTGGGTAAGAAGGGTTGAATTTGTTTGTGTATGCATATGCGTATGCGTGTGTGTGTATCTGTGTGTATGTGTGCATGTGTATGCGTATGTGTACTGTAATCTATCTAAATATTTAGACGTCAGTTTTTTACATCGTGGGTGCTTGGGTACACAAAATGTTCATATAAAAAGGCAACCTTTTTTTTTATCTAAAATACTGAAAAGCTGACAGAAAAATCTCACCTGAAGTATATAAAGCTTGTTGGGTCCCCTGGCTCTGAACCAAAACAAGGAGCGTTGCCAATAACTTAAGTGTTCCAATAGGGCCATTTACTTAAATGTAGAGTAGCAGGATAAGGGTCGGCAACCCGATATTAAGTATGTGTTATTACTGTACCAGTTGCAGCCTTCTGAATACTACCCCACTTTTCAGGAAGAGGTTGTGGGTGGTCCTAATCTGGATCTAGAAACAGGTGCGGGTAAATTCATTGCACCCCATCCCACAGGCTTGGACAAACCTTAGGATTTAACCACAGTTCCCTACGAAGGGCCAGGGCCCTTGAAGGAAGTCCTGCAAAGCAGTTCTCCACTTCTTCACAGCCACCTGCACACGACTCCTTGAAAGGAGAGACGTTGCTACCCACACCGAAAAGTTTCAAAGCAACAGAGCTACTTCTGGATAGCTTGTTTTGAGAAACAGGAAACCAAGGGATCCCTTCTCTTAAAAATCCTGTTAGCCCAATGGGCTGTTATGCAAGGAAAGTCACTGTGTTCCCACACAACATTAAGAGACTCTTGTACTTCTCCAAATTCCAGGGTTGATAATCCTGTTAAC
The DNA here is from genome assembly GCF_036898095.1 of Palaemon carinicauda. Lineage (NCBI taxonomy): Eukaryota > Metazoa > Arthropoda > Malacostraca > Decapoda > Palaemonidae > Palaemon > Palaemon carinicauda. The sequence continues at coordinate 269,238,547 of NC_090725.1, forward strand.
TTTGTTTAGTACATCACAGCTCCTGACTCCTGGTCAAGCCTAGAAACAGCTTGGAGGGAAGCTGTGGCGTATAATTCCATGGCCAGCGATTCAGAGGCCGAGAAGAATGTACCTTCACACCGACAAGTCAACTCTAAGATGAGGTAATGCTAGATGCTTTGGTAAGTTTAACCTTCTCTGCCTTGACACTGAAGGTGGCAGAATCGTAGTTGACCGCCTCGACTTGAAAGAGTTTTCAGATTCATAGATCTGATCGTCAACTTTAGCCACTGTCAAATCGATCAGATCCGACAAGGCAGCTCCAAGGATGACCTTCAGCCTTGAGGGGCACCGAAGTGCCAGTCAATGACAGATTCTCCCTGAAGTCACTGCCAAGGCTGCCAATCCAACTCTATTGCACTCAGAGATGAGTTCAATGATATACACAATGGAACACACTCAGGATTGTCTGTCTCTATCGGTAACAGTCTAAGGTCCGGTGTCCTAGGGGTAGCTAAATCCCAAGCAGGGAGCAGGGTAAAGGTGTACCAGGATGTTCCAGTGATTCACTTCCCTCCAACAAAATGTCTTTGACAGCCTCAAGAAGTGCCATCCTCTCAACCAATTCTACCAGAGTATTGTGGGATGAGGGAGGAGCATGATTCCATCGTACAGATGGAAGGGTGCCAAAGATGTTCCATTAAGCAGGGAAGAAACAGAAAGTGTACAGAGATAAATCTGGCAGTAATTTTAGTCTCCTGGAAGCGTTTTAAACATTATAGACACTGTAAGAGCAAAGATCCGAGTAATATTAGTCCGTCGCCCTGCTGCCAGTGACTTCATCGAGATTTAGGGGGAGCATTTCCTGCTCACCCCAAAGCTCTCATTGCTCCACCAAGTTGCTGTACACTCCTGTCTGACCTGGCTACAAGGGTAGCAGGGGAGACCCGAGCCGCTGCCCCAGGGAGCTATAAACAAGACCAGGGGGCTGTGAAATGGAGTCATGGCCCCAGCCCTCATGGGGTTGGGAACAACACGGGTACCATCCACCTGCTGCACCCAAAAGAAAGGTTGTGTCTTTAAGAGCCCTTTCCTTATAACTACAGCTGGCCTTTCTGGACTCCTTCGACCTCTTCTTTTTCTTTTTCATCTTAGAGGAAGAATCAGAATCAGAGGAAGAGGAGGTGAAGGAACACACACATTTCTTTCTTTTCCTGATTCTCACCTTAGGCTTTGCAAACAGATGAGACAAGGTCTGAGTGACCTGTAACAACAACACTCCTCCGAGGGGAGGAACCACAAGCGTTGCTCCAACAGGAACTACAGCACTGGGGAACACTGTCACATGGGAGAAGAAAGGCAAACATACAGGAGTTTGGAACCGGTTATAAAGTTGGGTTACAAGCATAAAGAGAGTAGGGGTTATGGGCCCAGGACCCTAAGACACAAGGGTCAGGGTAACAGGCATAAGGGTTGGGGTAATGGTTACAGGGGAAGGGTTAATTAATGTAGGGGTGACCTAGTCATAAGAAACGCGCAGTTTCAGCCACGATGCTTCATACCTCCCGGTGTCAAGCTTTTACCGCTGGCATAGGTGTCATTTTATAAACTTTATCAGTCCTTTTGGGTTTAGGTAGAGTATCACAAGGGACATCCTTGGGGTCACTGATACTGAGGGCACATCTATGCCTTTCACACTGATGTCATCATGAGTCATTAGCACTGGGGATAGCGGGAAGAGATAGCCCTAGCTACCAGCTCCCTCAACATAGTCATGGAGGGCCTACCTGAAAGACCTAAGGAAGTCCAAGACTTCCTTACATCAAACTCATTGTCAGATGTCTGATGCAAACTTGTTAAGAGCCTCCAACCTTCGATGGGGTACAGCTAACTCTAAGGGAGCTCCCACACACCACCTGGACTTGAAAAGCCTGCATTCACTTCCAGTAATAAAAAGAAATTAAAAAGTACGGATAAAGGTGTAACGATACGTCCATACAGGGGGCAACGATACATTCGTATTGAGTTCAATGCTATCTCTGCATTGGGCATAACAACACATCCATATTGGGTGTAACTATACATGTGTAATTACCGCAACGATGCATGCGTATTGGGTGCAACAATACGTTTGCATTGAGCACAACGATACATCCGTATTATGTGCAACGATACGTCTGTATAGAACACAACGATACGTCCATATTAGATGAAACCACCAATCCATACTGGGGACAAAGATATGCTGCATTGGGTACAACGATAAGTTTGTGTTGGGCGCAATAACACATGCGTACTGGACCCAATGACACGTCCATATTTGGCATAACGATACGTCTGTACTGTATTGGGTACAACAATATACCCTTATTTGGCGTAATGATAAGTCCGTATTGGGTGCAACGATATGTCTCTATTTGGCGTAACTATACGTTTGTATTGTGCGCAACGATACGTCTCTATTAGTCACAATAACACATTTGTTTTTATTGCGGCCGAAATTCAAAGTGAGGCTCTTCCGACAGGTTGTCGGGGGGGCCACTTAAAAGTGCACATCACCTCTCTTTGAAGAAATTCAATGGCCGTTCCAAATTGCACCAAAATCAACTCCCTATTTAAAGAATGAATGTTTTTATTTTCCATAAAGAAAAAAAGGACGAAAACAGCTAAGTTTGGTCACAAAGAGATATCTACTGTATTATTATTATTATTATTATTATTATTATTATTATTATTATTTTAGTATTATTATTATTATTATTATTATTATTATTATTATTATTATTATTATTATCAAAATAAAGATACATGCAAGAGATCAAAGTTTTCTTGAGTGTTTCCAGTAAGTTCCTCTTATCCGATATGCTGTTCTTCCTTCAATGATGACCATACGTATTGAGCTAAGTGCATGATTGACATAAATGTTATTTCACATACCAAACATCTGAACTACACAGAGACTGACATTTTAAACAATTAACACAAGTGTGACTCCAAGATCAGCCTAACCCACACTGCAAGCATGTGCAAGTACTAATACTTTTCTTAGTAGACATTTCAATGGGTAAAAGTCCTTTAGCCTTAGCATATTTAAGAGGAGCATATCTTTTAGAAGATTTTTCCCTCTCTTTTGTTTTCCTTCCCAGCGCATGTTTGAAAACAATCAAAGAACAATCTATGCCCACACACATAAACACCTATGGTCTGAGAGTAAAATGAAACCGATTAGCTTATGATGTAAGTTTTATACATGTGTCTACCTTACCTAAAAGAGATTCAAGTTTGGTATTTTCATCATCGTGTATTTTGCACTAACATAAAAAATTTATTGTAACGAACCATTTGTAGGAAGCTGGGTCACAGTTAAGAAATCAAGTGAAGATGACATAATTTTACTTGACCTAACCTAACTGATAAAGCAAATTTTATGTCTATCCCCACATCATACAAACTACCCTTCATAAATATTCCCCCAAAAGTGAAGGAAGAGCAATTTCAAATAAATGCTGTGAACAGTATACAATGAGAGGTTACAGCATCTAATCACTTGACTTCTTAGACAAAAAAAAAATAAACCAAAAACCCGTTAGACTATCTAAGATCGGGGATATCTTTTAGAAATCTAATGGTTTTTGCTCTGCTGTGCACTCACTTCGTGGCCAATAAAGAAAAACATCAAGCTACTATAGAAAACACCTATCTTTTAATAGAAAAGCTCTTTCTGTCCGTAACTAAAATAAAATCGAAGTGACATCTATTCGAAAATATATATTCATATGCCAGCATCAGCAAAACATCACAAACATACATTCCTACCTAACCCAATCTAGGATGAATTCTAGTTACTAATGAGAGGGGGAGCTTCACCCCCTCATACCTCCACCCCTTACTAAGATTGACTAAGAACACATAATTACCAATGGTACATCCAAGTATCTATGAACGGCAAACTTGGTGAGATGTATGTATGATAGCGGCCATCTGTATGTTTGATTACAGCTAACTTAGAATACAGTAGTGTAAGGGGGGGGGGGTTGCAGGAAGCGTTAGTACCCATCCACCCCCGTTAGGTAAGTACTCGGCTTGTAGGCTAGGGGGGAAAGTTTAGGTTAGTTAATGTCCATTTTCAATCTAAATAGGAGTAACTGGCCGCTGATATACAAAGGCTCTAGCTTGCAAAATAAAACCTGCTCTTTTGCATCACCACCCTACAGTGTGAAAGAGTTGATTATCCACGGTATAATCCATTATTCGGTAGGCCTAATATACATAAGCATCATATATATCTGAGCAATAATTTCTTGAACTGAAAATGGGACAAGTCATAACTTTATCTCACTTTAGTTTTGTCTATCATGGGTTTATGCAATGACCCTAAGCAGGTCCCGGTCTCTCAGACTATTAATAATTACCCTACAAAAAAAACACAAAATGAGTTTGACATTAATGGATATTGTACTTAACTTATATTTTTATGCAAACTTGACTTATTAGCCAAAAAAAAAACCTTGATATAATTTACGCTAAGTGAATTACAGGGTATGTGACAGATACTTACACAAGTCAGCTGTTAAACATTGATCAGCTGTTTGTTGTGTAGTAGTTTGATATAACAGCAAAGAAATAGTTCCAAGGAAGCGTTCGCTTCATTAATTACGCACCCCCCCCCACATACACGCACACACACACACATACACACACACACACACACACACACACACACACATATATATATATATATATATATATATATATATATATATATATATATATATATATATATATTTATATATATATATAGTATATACACACACACACACACCTATATATATATATATATATATATATATATATATATATATATATATATATATATATATATATATATATATAGTTTGTGAATTACATAATGAGAGAACAAGAAACTAGGAATTGTGCAAATGATTGGTATCAGATTTGAATTATTATCCGTGGAAGAAGTTGAAATGTTTAATGCGAATACACGAATATATATATATATATATATATATATATATATATATATATATATATATATATATATATATATATTTATATATATATAGTATATACACACACACACACACCTATATATATATATATATATATATATATATATATATATATATATATATATATATATATATATATATATATATATATATATAGTTTGTGAATTACATAATGAGAGAACAAGAAACTAGGAATTGTGCAAATGATTGGTATCAGATTTGAATTATTATCCGTGGAAGAAGTTGAAATGTTTAATGCGAATACACGAATATATATATATATATATATATATATATATATATATATATATATATATATATATATATATATATATATATATAAAGCTCATGAAATGTGGTTGGGAGAGGCATGGGGATCTAAAAATACCTAGAAGCAATAAAAGGCTATTGCGTAGGTAAAGGTCAGAGCATTTTGAAATTATAATGATGGGAAAATAGTGAATTAGGAAAAGGCTAATAGGATATAAGCTTATTCTAGAATAAAAATGCTTATAGGTACGGAAAGGGGAAAGACTAAGTGTCTGACATTTTTCTGTAGGTCTAGTTTACACCCTTTTAATAAATTTGGGGACTCATATTTATTCCATTAAAGATTATATGATGTATGTTCTGGAACCCCTTTTGGGTTTTATGAAGGGAAATGGAGAGATATTAGTAAAAAAAAGAAATATGAAATTTCTAATATAGCTTTACAATATGACCCAGCTAAATTTTCCTGGATATTTTGTAATAATTGGTTTGTTAGCAATACTAGATTGGATGCTAGTTGGGTTGTCATTCACTCAGTGATGTGATAATGTTACTAACACATGATTTACCAGGTAGTAAGTTGGCCACCACCCGTTGAGATACTACCGCTAGAGAGTTATAGGGTCCTTTGACTGGCTAGACAGTACTACATTGGATCCTTCTCTCTGGTTACTACTCTTTCCCTTTGCCTACTTATACACCGAATAGTCTGGCCTATTCTTTACAGATTCTTCTCTGTCTCCATACACCTGACAACACTGAGATTACCAAACAATTCTTCACCCAAGGGGTTAACTACTGCACTGCAATTGTTCAGTGGCTACTTTCCTCTTGGTAAGGGTAGAAGAGACTCTTTAGCTATGGTAAGCAGCTCTTCTATGAGAAGAACACTCCAAAATCAAACCATTGTTCTCTAGTCTTGGGTAGTGCTATAGCCTCTGTACCATGGTCTTCCACTGTCTTGGGTTAGAGTTTTCTTGCTCAATGATACACTCAGGCACAGTTTTCTAATTTCTCTTCCTCTTGTTTTGTTAAATTATTTGGGGTTTATATAATTATGAAATATTTATTTTGGTTTGTTGCTGTTCTTAAAATATTCTATTTTTCCTTATTTTCTTTCCTCACTGGGCTATTTTACCTGTTGGGGGCCCTGGGCTTGTAGCGTCCTGCTTTTCCAATTAGGTTTATAGCCTAGCAAGTAATAATAATAATAATAATAATAATAATAATAATAATAATAATAATAATAATAATAATAAACACATTATTAGTGCAAAGAACTGATCTTGCAGAACGAGTTTCTGCATTTGTTTTGCTGTGGTCCTTCAGAATGACAATTTGACAACCAACTATGACTTAAGTATTTGGACAACAACTCTTCAGAAGAATGTGAGCTTTCAAACGTAAGTATTGCATGTTAGTGGCATAAGGATGGAAAGATTGTACATTTTAATCTTGTAAATTGTGGTCTAATTTCTATAATGCTGTAGAGAACATTACTGTTGTTTTTAATGAATGGATAAACTAAGCTGTAAGTCCTTTCATAGGCGTAACTAGTCTTGACAAAGGAACAAAAAATAAATCGTCTGTATCAAGTATTATTAGAGAAAATTCTTATATCTAAGTTTTACAGTGCATGGTTGGTATTAAGCAGCTCAGGCCATTGTTTTAAAGAACACGAGTTAATATTCAAAAGTAGCCTTTAATCATTTTGGAGAAGAAAGATGTGTGCCCAGTGTATTAATAATTATTTGGATTAATTTAGGCCTATGTAAGTGTCGGAAACCAGTATTTTTTAGGTTTTAAGTTCTACTGATGCATAGTAAGATATGCCTGAGAAGCATATTCACCCGGAATACAAACACAGTTATACAACATAACCTAAAATCCTCCACTTACCCCAAGGAAAGATGCTGTAGTTGGGTGGGTTAAGATGGACCAAAATTAAACTTGCTTTTACTTGTTTTTTGGGGGATTTTATTTACCTATAGTATCTACACACATACAAAGTCCGTTCATTCATAATTGTACTTTCAAATTATTCTTAAACCAATTTTATCAATAATTCTATACCATCAAAATCTCACTTATATTATAATGAAGACTCCATATTTTTGTTAAATTATTCAGAAAAATATCACAACCTAATGTTTACCTGTATCAGTAAAGCTAATTAGCGTCAACAATCTTCGATCCAATGAACTTGAAGCACTAAATTTTATACAAACAGTAACAGTATGAATCAAAGTATATTTATCAGAACCCCTCAATATTGTTTTTCACTCACAAATGTGACAATATGAATCAATTGCTAAAGTTTGGGACTCTACATCCTTCTTTCATGAATACTCACAGCTAACACCAGTCTTTACCACACTCAACATTGATTTTCAGCTACTGTATTTAAAAAGCAAAGTATTCATTGAAGTCTGCAGCTAATAAAACAATATGTTCTGGCAATATGTGCAAGTTCACTCTTCCAGATAAGTTTTTCTTTCTTCACACTGTTCCATCTACAGTATAGCCTTCCAGCAAGAACATCTGAAACTTCTAAAATATTAGTGCACAGACCATTTGGCACATTTGGACAAACCAGCACAGATATCAAAACCACATGGAAATGGGAGGGAAGTCGCAAATCTTTGGATCAGCTCAACATTCCAGAAAGAGAAGACAGAATTGTGGAAAATAGACAATTTGGAACCAAATACATAAAAATAAAATTACTGCAATGCCTTGTCCTTACTTACCTGGGGTAGAGGGCTATACCTCCCCCATTACTGTGTCCTTGACGAAGCCGCCTGGGATTGCTGAGTTTTCCAATAGTTTATCTCTCATGAGTAAAGAGAACCTTCCCCATACGCATATATGAAGAAGTCTGCTCATGGTCCTCCGCTGGCATGAGCTCAGCAATTTGCATTAAACCATGCTTCACAAGTACGATCACCAGCATGAGCATGAAAACAATCTCCAAGACGTCCACAATCCCTGAAACAATGTCCGTGCCCACCTCCATGATCACGATTGCTTCAATGCTCATCCTTAAATGCACAATCGTCTCTACAATCACTGTTATCCCTACGATCACCGCCACTCTCACAATTGTCTTAACATGGACGTGGGTCATCTACTCTTCCACGTCCATGATCACTGGGATGCGTATGTGCTCTGAGATGTGCACAATCACCTCTATGCACAAGACCACCGGCACTCAATCGACCACCAGCACCCACATATTCACCGGCAAACACATAATCGTGATCACGCACATGGTCACTGAAACACGCAAAATCGCCTCCTTGTTCTAAACATCCACTATCCCAGTTACTTGAATGTTTAAATACTAGATAGTCTAGTTCACATTCTCTGAAGGCAAAGTCTCCTCACACTCTCAAGTCTCCCTGATTGTGTTCTGTTTCATGCTCTGAGACGTAAAGTACCTAATCCCCTTACCTTCTGGTACCAAGCAATCAGTCACAAGACAGATCTCCAGACTTGTTTATCTCTTGGGAAGGCTACTAGTGTTAGGTCATATGTGAAGCCTTATCATGAAAGAACTAAAAGTGAGAGAAAACGTGACCCTTTTGCACCTTGTGAACCTGACTCATACAAAGCTTTGTTACATATTCCTTTCGAGTCTCATCATAGGTCCAACCAATGAAATAGTCCAATACACTGAGACTGGTCTGAGTCGCAGGATTTATCCATGGATCTAGACCGGTCAGTTTTCAAAGACCCTTCCAAGCAGAGAGATCGTACCTCCCGTTGAAAGTCCCCTAAGCACCATCGTGAGAAGGAACAGGAACATGTGTCTCCAAGTGTGTTTAGTTTTCTTTGTGCAGGAGAAGTTCTCACCCTAGCCCTTCCTCTTCCAAGGATAGACACTTGAAGAATGATCCTTCAGATCGTTCAGTGTCTCACTCCCCCTTTTGCCCTTCAGAGTCTTGGCTACCTAACATAGCCTTGACTTCAGAAGGTAAGACAAGAAAAATCACCTTAACTTCAAAAGAATGATCTCCGACTTCCTTTGCTGTGGAGTACCAACTTACGGAAGGATGAACACACCATAGTTCCATCCAAGACCTCCCTTTGGGGCAAAGGCAGTGAATCTCAGGACAGGGTATACCCATCTACCTATGATTTAGGTCCACTGCTGGCGGAAAGTAAAAACCCTTGAGAGCATCCACCTTCCTTAAGGTATTGTCCCTTATTAGGGAGTTTAATGACTTTAGAGAAGTTTCCCCAACCCATTATGGGTGGGATGATGGCGGCTGAGTGATGCTTTGTTGCCCATCAAGAGTTGAGACTCTTCCTTGAGCTTCCTTGGTCATTTCTTGCATCTGGTGCTTTAATAAGGATGAGCTGCGAGTTCTCTGGGCGTAAGAATTTACTTCGCTCAAGCTTCTCTATCAAGACCTTTCTTCCATCCCTCTCTTGGCAGTGAAGATGCAGCAACAGGCTCAAGTACTAGGGCACCTTGTTTTTAGCATCGAAGTGTACAGCCATGGAAGCTGTGGCTATAGCCAGCCTGTGCACAACAATCTGGATAGACTAGTAGTTGGGAGCAATAGTGTACTTTGCTTTGTCTTTGGATTTGTCTAATCTGGAGATGATAATGATTCTCTTGGAAGTGAAGGCAGTAGCTACCTAATACATCAGTCTGTAAACCAGTATGGCAAACTGGATTTTAAAGAGTCTAAATTTAGTTCCAGGAAAATTCTCCAGTCATTTTGGACAGGAATGCACAAATTTTAGACACGACACTTCCTGCAGAACGTTGAGAATACTGTTGAAAACGCAGGCACCATGTTCCCCCCTTTCACTTCGAATCTAATTGCACCAGGAAGTGCGGTAGACGTTGGATGGGAGAAAGGGGTCATTGAGAGCGGCACTCCCCTCTTCCAGCTTCTGGAAGTGGGGAGATGACTGTCAAGCCATTGAAAATGTGGCAGTGAAACAGCACAGAAAGTGGGTGGTGGAAGTCCTATGGGACGGATCTCGCCCGCCTTTTACCAGCTCTTGTCCTACCCTCACTTGAACTCCGATAAATTCCTGATGTATATTCTGGAATATCCGAAAGCTCTAGTCCTTGCATCAGAAGTGATAGCAATTATGGAGAAGAGAGAGGTGTCATTTAAGGAACCTCAGCCTTCTACTTTGACCCAACCCAGATCTTCAGGACAGACTCCTCAGTCAAGGAGACCAGTTCAGCGAGGTCTAGCTCCAACTCAGTCAGTCCTGAAGAAACCCTCTTTTTCCAAGATTAAGGTTACACGAGAAGGAGAGGGAAAGGAAAAGAAAGATTTCTCTGCTAGGATGGGCATTCCCCCCATCCAACCGCCAGTTGGGGTGTTGCCTACAGAGGAATTGGAGGGGTGGTCATTCCGTGGGGCAGAGGACTGGACTGTCCGTTCCTCCAATCCGAGTACCTCCTCCCGTTCACCAGCTTCCCCCTCATATAATTCCTTCGCCAACGATGTCACCATCCTATCGTCAAGGGTCCCAGAAACATCAAGCACTTCTGCAGGAGTTTCAGGGAATGATTGACAAGAGTGCCCTGCAGTAGATTGAGAATGGGTGTCTTGGCTTCTTCAACTGACTCTTTCTTGTAAATAATGTTACTGGAGGCTGGAGACCTGTCATCTACCTCCCAACCCTGAACCTGTACGTCAGGCAAACTTAAATCAAGATTGACACAGTGGCTATGGTCATTCAAGCCATCAGAGCGGGCAATTTTATGCTCATGTTAGACCTGAAGGACGCATATTTTCTGGTCCCAGTTCATCCGGCATCCAGGAAGTACCTTTTGGGAAGGTACACCAGTTCAAGGTCCTCTGTTTCGACCTATCAACAGCTCCTTAGGTGTTTACAAGGATCTTGATTTTAGTGCTGCCTTTGACCGTGTAAATCATGAGGCCCTTGTTTTCAAACTGAAACAGTTGGGAGTGGGTGGGTCGTTTCTTAGCATTATTATTGATTTTTTAAGTAATAGATCTCAGAGTTGCTGTTGACGGGCACCATAGTGAGTATAGGAATGTGATATCCGGTGTTCCACAGGGTAGTGTTCTTGGCCCATTACTTTTCATACTATTTACACATGACATGTGGTTTGGCCTAGAAAACAAGCTTGTTGTATATGCAGATGATGCTACTCTCTTTGCATCAATTCCATCCCCTGAATGTAGATCTGGGGTTGGTGAATCCCTTAAAAGAGATTTAGCTAAAATTAGTGCATGGTGCAAATTATGGGGTATGAAGTTGAATCCTAACAAAACTCAAGTATGATTGTAATTAGGTCAAGGACGGTGGCTCCTCAACATCTGGATCTCAGTATTGATAATGTTTCTTTAAATTTGTATGACTCTTTCAAAATTTTAGGTGTGATTCTCGACAGCAAATTTACTTTTGAGAAACATTTAAGGTCTGTGTCTTCTTCAATTGCACAAAAAATAGACCTATTGAGAAAGTCTTTTAAGATTTTCAGTGATCAATCTATTATGAAGAAGTGTTTTAATTCTTTCATTCTACCTTGTTTTGAGTATTGTTCTCCTGTCTGATGTTCAGCTGCTGATTCTCATCTTAATTTGTTGGACAGAAACTTACGGTCTATTAAATTTCTTATTCCTGATCTAGATATTAATCTCTGGCACCGTCGTTCAATTAGTTCATTATGCATGTTGCATAAGATTTTTCATAACTCTGACCATCCTTTACATTCAGATCTCCCTGGACAATTCTATCCTGTTCGTAATACTAGGCAAGCAGTTAATTCTAATAGCCAGGCCTTCTCCATCATGAGGCTCAATACTATGCAGTACTCTAGAAGTTTTATTCCAGCTGTTACCAAGTTGTGGAATGATCTTCCTAATCGGGTAGTTGAATCAGTAGAACTTCAAAAGTTCAAAGTTGGAGCAAATGCTTTTTTGTTGACCAGGCGGACATGAATCTTTTTATAGTTTATATATGACATATTTGTTTTTGACGTTGTTAATAGTTTATATATGACATATCTGTTTTGACGTTGTTGCCTTTTTTATAATGATTTATTGTTAATTTGTTCTCTTCATTTATTTATTTCCTTATTTTCTTTCCTCACTGGGCTATTTTCCCTATTGGGGCCCCTGGGCTTATAGCATCTTGCTTTTCCAACTAGGGTTGTAGCTTGGATAGTAATAATAATAATAATAATAATAGTACAGTATCATCCTGGGTACATCTCAACAGGATCAGATTGTTAAGGTATTGAGACGACTGCCTTATTCTAACAGTGTCTCGATAGATATTTTTTGTACATAGGGACATGCTTAAATTGTTATTTGTTCCAACACGGAGTACTTACCTCGAACTACTTTCTTAGGAGTATCTGGGATCTCCTCCCAACCGACCAGAATTTTGTGTAGTTTACCCTACCTCCGTTTTCTATGCGGGGGAACCTCTGGCGGAGTGATACGCGCCATGAGGCGACCCGGGGTCAGAGAGCATGCTCGCTCAGGTCTCGACCTTCAGTAAGTTTTCTGGTCGCGTCGTGATAACATCTCGCCGTGCTCTCCTTACCCAGTGCGACCCTTTGTGTCCCCCGACCCTTTCTGTCCCACGCGATCCCCACGTGGTCCTCTTGTGTTCATACCTTACCTTATCCTACCTTTTCCCTCTGTGTTCCTGTGTCTTGTGGTGTTTTACTGGTTCGTTATGGAGCATCGCCGTCGTTGCCCCGGGCCTATGGCCGTTAAATCTTGTAGGGCTTTTCTTTCCAAGCCGGAAGTCGACCCCCGCTCCTTGAGTTCATCGTGTAGGGGCAGTGTGTGTTCCCCTGCTGCCACGTGTCCGGAGTGTGAATCCTGGAATGAAGTTCAGTGGGTGCGCTACGGCACCAAAAAGAAGGCTACCAAGAGGTCGCCGAAGAAGCCGAGCATTGCCTCGCCTCTTGCTTCGCCCGATGCCTCTTTGGAGAGAGCTTCTCTGCCGCCTTCCCCTACCCAGAGTAGGGGACGAGGTAAGACCGTTGCGGGGAAGCGGCCCATTGCTCTTCCCCAGGAGTCTGTGATGTCTGTTGGTGGGGATGTTGTGTCAGTTCAGGCAAGTGGGGGGCCTGAGGGAGGGACGGGAGTGTGTTCGGGAGAAGAGGTCCTGGTGCCAGCAGGTCCCGTCTCTACCGACGATCCTATGTGGGGGAAGGCCGCTACATCCTCTTCTCCCGCTTCCTGGGTCTGCGTTTCAGGTACGTCAGCGGCCGGGGGAGATGCCTAGATGGAGGATTCACTGAGTTCGGACCCCCTTGCGTGGTCGCCGCCGAGGACGCCCTTCAGGTCGCCTATGAGACTGGAGGAGGAGTTTACCCGTAGGAAAGTGCCTCGCTCTCCCCCGGCGCCCTCAGCAACGCTCCCGCCCGTCTTCACCAGCGGACCGGCACGAAGAGCCATCAGCAACTCGGGACGATTCGTACCATTCAGCACGTTCTTACCAGTCATCGGTCTCCTCTTTTGGGTCGTACTCTTTCTCCTCGGAGGACGAAGGTTCGAGGGACTCGAAGAGGAGACGAGAGAGGTCACGCAGGAGGAGGTCCCATTCCCGTTCCCAATCTTGCCATGCCAGGAGATGTTCCAGATCCCCCAGGAGGAAACACGGGAGGAGCCGCTTGTCAAAAGACGAATGGGTGCGAGTCACCATCCCACGCAGCCACCTCCTAGGAGCTTCAGCAGCCCCGAGTACCTCTGGCTGGCTCCCGAGAGCTCTTTCTCCATCCTCGAGGTACGGCCCCTCCAGCAGGCCCGAGCATCGACGGAAGTCCTCGCATCAGGTCTGGGTTGACAGGCATAAGGCCGCGAAGGTTCCGACTTCATCCGCCCAGCGGAGAGAGTTGCCCCTTCGGACTGGCAGCCTTGTCCCGGCCTCCGGTCCTTCAATGGGCCGCCCTGAACGTAAGAGTCAACCAGTTCGCACGGGGAAGCCCGCAGCCACATGGATCCCCGCAGGAGGGGGTAGGCCCATGACGGATACCCTGATGCCAATGGGGCTGCCCGCTCAGCGAGTCGAGCCGCCAAGGGCTCGCCACGAGAGAAAGATGCTTCCATCTCAAGCGGAGACCTGCGTCTTAGACGTACCTACTCAGGCGGAGGACCAGTCGGCCGAAGGCCTCGTGGATGGAGGAGAATGTTCGACGGACGAGGTCTCCACTTATAGGAAGGTCCTAGCCCTCATCAGGCGACATCATAGGCTGGATGAGCCGAAGCCCTCGACGGACGAAGCCTGGCTTTCCGGGCTTAGCAGGCTAGTGGATAACCCTGTGCAACAGAGGCCTTCTCTGGCTCTTCCCCTGGCGAGGGACGTTAGGCTGGGTATGGACCACATAGATAGGTTCACAGCCAGCCAGGAGGACGCTCCCAGGAATCAGAGCGCCTCCAAACTACTCCTGGGACTTAAGACACAGGAGCTATCTCCCGGAGGGGCGCCGCGCAGGTCCTTTACGGTTGAGCCAGCGATTGCTATCCTGAACCAGGGAGCCGCTGAAGATAGGACATCCTCCGATCCAGTGTGTTTTTCTCCGACGGAAACCTCCATGATGGAGGATATGGCCCTGGATTTGGTATACGCATCATCATGGTTGGACTGGTGGGCCTGCATGTTAGTAGGCTTTCAGGCCTCTCACGACCTCTCCGTCCCCGAGAACCAGACCTTGCTGAGGGAACTAATTAGCTTGGGGGGGGGAAGGCTCTCAAGTTCCTATCGTACCAGTCCCTCTCTCAGGCAGCCAACTGGGTCCTGTGGAAGAGAGACACAGTCCTGAGTAAGCTGGTCAGGAGACTACCAGACAGAGAAGCAAGAGCCTTAAGGAACTTACCCCTGTGGGGCGAGTCGGTGTTCCCCCTGAAGGCAGTGGAAGAGACTATGGAGAGGGTCAGGAAACTTAAGGATGCAGGAGAGCCCAGACCCCCTCCAGCAAGATGGCCTGCCCATAGGAGACCCTCTTCGGATGTCTCTCACCCTCCCCGCGCCTCGCCGATCCAGCCCAGAAGGGACACCCCGTCGGTGTCTTGGCACCAGCCCTCGCAGCCCTCCCGTAGGGGTACTTCGGCTCCTCAGGCGAGCTTCAGACCATCCTACTCTAACTCCAAGAGAGGACGCTCCAGCCGCACCTCTCAAAGGAGATAGGATGGGAGGCCCCCTACTCCTGCTGAAGCCTCAGGTAGGGGGATGCCTCAAACACTCTTGGCAAGCATGGTGGGACCACGGAGCGGATCCGTGGACCGTAGCAGTACTGAAGGAAGGATACAGGTTGCCCTTCCTAGCGGAGCCGCCCCTCTGATCCCGGACCAGCAGGCGGAGTGGTTGGCGCCCAAGGACCCCTTGAAAAAGACAGCGTTGCTGGAGGAAGTTTCGGCCATGCTCGCGAAAGGGGCAGTAGAGCCAGTCAAGTAAACCGGGTCCAGGGTTCTACAGCAGGGTCTTCCTGGTGGAGAAAGCCACAGGGGGCTGGAGTCTGGTCATAGACCTCTCAGCCCTCAACAAGTTCGTGTGCAAGACCGTCTTCAAGATGGACACCCCGAAGTCGGTCTTAGCAGCCTTGAGGGAAGAGGACTTCATGATGTCCATAGACCTCAAGGACTCCTACTTCCAGATCCCTGTCCACCCCTCCAGCAGGAAGTTCCTAAGAGTAAAATGGGGTACCCAGATGTTACAGTTCAGAACCCTCTGCTTCGGACTGTCGACAGCTCCTCAAGTCTTCACGAGGTTCTTCGCAATAGTTTCAGCCTGGGCACACGAACAGGGCATCCGCCTGATTCGGTACCTAGACGACTGGTTGTTGCTTTCAGCCTCAGAGGGAGCACTGAAGGATCAAGGCGCGAAACTTCTGCGGTTCTGCAGCGTCTTGGGTATCACCATCAACCTGGAGAAGTCTCAGCTGATACCCTCCACCAGGATGACCTACCTAGGGATGGTTGTAGACTCCCGGTTGGCGAGAGCCTTCCCCTCCGCGGAGAGACTGGACAACCTAGAGCAGATACTCCGGCCCTTCCTGTCGGGCCAGCCCAGGAGAGCCAAGGACTGGCAAAGATTGATAGGCCATCTCGTGTCGTTGGAAAAGTTAGTCCCCCAGGGGAGGCTTAAACTCAGGGGCGTGCAGTGGAACCTGAAGGAGCTCTGGAACCAGGGGGACTCCCCGCACAAGAAAGTCCCGGTGTCCCCAGAGACAAAGGAGGTCCTGAAGTGGTGGAACGTCAGAGCAAACACCCTCAAGGGAATGCCCTTCGCAGTCGACCCTCCGGAGATGCTGCTGTTCACGGACGCATCCAAGGAGGGTTGGGGATCCCATCTTCTCGACAAGACAGCAAAAGGAAAATGGGACGCCGAGGAGAGGAGCCGGCACATAAACGTGCAAGAACTGATGGCCGTGCAAAGGGCATGCCGAGAGTTTGTCCATCTACTCCGGGGAAACACCGTGGCTCTGATGTGCGACAACGCCACGGTGGTGGCCTACGTGAAAAAGCAGGGAGGACTGAAGTCGAGAGAACTGTGCAGTCTCACAATGGAATTCCTGGAAAGGGCAGAGGAGGAGCAGATCAAGATCACAGCCAGATTCATTCCGGGAAAGAGGAACGTCCTAGCCGACGGCCTCAGCAGCATGGGTCAAGTTGTAGGGTCGGAATGGTCCCTACACCCAGGAGTGGCCAAGACCATCATCCTGAAGTGGGGCTCTCCGGTAATAGACCTCTTCGCCACGAGACTAAATGCACAGCTTCCCGTGTTTTGTTCTCCTGTGCCAGATCCAACAGTAGTGTTCGAGGACGCCTTTCAACATCCTTGGGACAATCTCGACGTATTCGCCTTCCCCCCTTCGGAATGCTCAGACAGGTCCTCAACAGGGTAAGGCGGGCGGACAACCTGTGGATACTTTGGTAGCACCCTGGTGGCCGGAGAGGGAATGGTTCGCAGACCTAAAGGAACTGGCGCGCCTTCCACCTTGGCCACTTCCGGACAGGCCAGACCTTCTCCGGCAGCCTCATTTCCAAAGGTTTCATGAAAACCCTCGGTCCCTCCGCCTTCACGCGTGGAGGTTATCGAGCGTCTCCTGAGGAAGGAAGGATATTCGTCGAAGACCGCAGCAAGGATGTCAGGTTACCTAAGACGGTCGTCAGTCGCGGTATACCAAGCAAAGTGGGCTACCTTTACAAAATGGTTCTCCTCGAAGAACATCAGGCCGTTAGAGACCTCCATTCACGAGATAGCAGACTTTCTGGTCTATCTTAGGGACGAAGTGAGCACGTCCATTCCAGCCATCAAAGGAGTTCGAGCGGCGTTGTGCCAAGTCTTCCTCCTAAAGGGCATCGACCTAGGTGCTTCCAGACATATCTCGATGCTCATCAAAAGCTTCGAACAGTAATGTCCCCCCCAGGCCACTAGAGTGCCCCAGTGGGATGTGGCTAGAGTGCTGAAGATGCTTTCGGAGCCTCCCTTTGAGCCTCTCGAGGATATCCTAGACAAGGAGCTCACCCTCAAGATGGTCTTCCTGTTAGCCCTTGTGTCGGCAAAAAGAGTAAGCAAGATTCATGGGCTGTCTTACGAGGTCTCACACTCGAAGGGGTGGCGAGAAGCTACCTTCAGGTTCTTACCCACCTTTGTAGCCAAAACTCAGAACCCAGCTGTTTGGGACCCTAGGTTTGAAGGGTTCTCAGGGTCAGCAATCCTGCGGTCGGACAACCCGAGGGACTTGCTACTGTGCCCAGTCAGGGCAGTACCGAAGTACCTAGAGAGGACGGCTAGACTCCGCCCTAAGACCGAGAGTCTGTTCATCTCCTCAGGACTGGTGAAGAAGCCGGTTTCCAAGAATATGGTCTCCTTCTGGCTGCGGCAGGTAATCATGAGAGCCTACGACAGTTCAGGGGTCTCCCTTCCGGGAAAGCCTAGACCCCATGATATTAGAGGTCTGAGTACTTCGTTGGCCTTCGAGAGGAACATGGCAGTGGGCCAGATCCTGAGAGCAGGTACGTGGTCAAGACCATCTACCTTTACGGCTCACTACCTAAAGGAATGTTCGAGAAAATCCTTGGACGGGTTCTCTCTTGGTCCCGTCATTTCTGCGCTCCAGAAGATTTAAGGTGTAGCCCCGGGGAAGCCGTGGGTGGTAAGTCCAAGAGACACAGGTTCCTTCCTTAACTTTTTCACCCACTATCACCTTCCCCTACATGACCCTTGAATCCTTCACCTTCCATGGCATACACTGTCAGTGAAAGAATACGCCTCCAAGGATTTTTACAGAGGTGAGTTACGTAGACACTAAGATAGTTTTTTGCGTAGTTTTCCCTATTTCTCGTTTCTGTTTTTGGGGTCAGCAGAACCTAGCCTCCTATCTAGGTTCCTCTTTTCTCTTCGTCGACGGTCCCTAGGTCCGGAAGGCCACTCCCACCTCCTAAAGTATAAGTCTCCTAAGAAAGTAATTCTAGGTAAGTACTCCGTGTTGGAACAAATCACAAATTTTAAGTAATTTGTATTTTTGAATATTAAACTTAGCCGGTGAATATATAATAGCTGACGTCTCCGACGGCTCGACAGATTCCAAAAACTCGTGAGCGATCGCCATGAAGGTTGCGGGTGTGCCCACCTGCGCCGACTATCGGCCAGATACCGCATATACATGTAAACAGCCTCAGTTCTTCTCTGTCGGTTTCATCGACAAGTCGATTCCACTCGCTTTATGACCTCGAGTTTTCTACCGAATTGGTGAAGTACTTGGTTTTGGTTTTATTGCTTTTGCCGTGTTGGATTATTCAATACTATCTTCAAAAGAAATGCTTTTGAAAGAAGAGTAAAAGTGTTTTGCCCTTGCTTTTTTATCTCTGGTTTTTCCATAGAGTAAAGATGGCCGACCCTTCCCTCAGTGTACGGAAGTGTGTTTTAGGCTTTTAGTAATTATTTTATCACGTTATAAATTATTGTTGATAATTATAGATTTTCTTCTATATATTTTATATCTCTCCCGCCTTTATTAGGCCTCTTCGATTAGCTTTCCATTTATACTAAACATCAAGATAAATTTTATGTTTTGTTTATATGCGGCCTTTACCTCCGAGATGTAGGCGGTCCTAACTTGGAAACCGAAGTTAAACAACGTTGAGCCCATTCAACTTTTATTTTCGTTAAGTTTAAATCATTTGCTCTGTAAGAGTTATGAAATGAATATTTTTTAGAAAATATTTTATGAAAGATTTTCTTTGAATAGTCTTCGTGCTGTTTTTTCAAAGATGAACTAACGTTTGGTTTATTTATGCTACGCAGTTTGCGCTCTATCGTTACGATAGAGAAAGAGAGAATCACGGTTTCACTTTGCAGAAAGAGTAAATCGATTTTGACGTTTTGTTCATTCTTCTTTCAAACTGAAGTGTTTTAAATACTAATTTAAAGGAACTTGTTAATTTTTAATTTCTTAGTCCTTTCAGTTTTTTCCTTTGGTCAAATAACCTGTTTATTGACGAAGGGTGAGTGGGAAATTCTCTTGTGTGTGACAAGAGAGAGAGAGAGAGAGAGAGAGGAAGAGAGAACGATCCGATCTTTATTCTCGTCCCAAGTAAGGAGTTTGGGAGCGAGTAACGTTGTTCTCGATTAAGTTTTTTACTCTCGTCCCAAGTCTCTGTACGGGGAGAAAGGATAAAACGTTTTTAGTTTTTATTATCGTCCCAAGGCACTGTACGGTGAGAGATTGAAAACGTAGTCTTTAATGAACTAGTGTTTAGTCTCCTCCCCAGTCACTGATCCTTTTTAACTTTATATATTTCCGTTTTATTCGATATATATGTTTACTGATTTTTGCATGTACTAATGTGCTTACATTATACGACTCATTTCGCAATTATAACCTTTTGATGTAAGGGAGAATTGCGTGCTTCAGGTAGAAATCAGTTTTATTCATGCCTAATGTGAAATTATTGAAAAATACGATATCAGTGAAGTAAGTGCAAAAAACAGAAAATCGTAGTGATAAAGTGATAAGTGCGCAAAGTGTTTTAAGTGTTGCGACCGAGGGTTCGTCTGTTCGTGCTTGTCGTTCACCTAGTCCGAGACCTCTTTCAGGCTCCCCTGCACCAGGGAGAAGTAATGTCGTAGGACTTAAGGGGACGAGAGGCTTTAACCAACGAACAGACGTTCCCTCTGTGGTATCGGGCGTGTCTCGTCAAGATCGCCCCTACCATAAGACGAGCGAGGCTGTTTTCTCCTCGTCATCCGAAGGCTTCTCGCAAAAGAAACCTTGGAGCAAAGTTTCTAGACCCTTAAAGCGGAAGTCAGTCCCTTCAGGACAGGTCCAGCGTCCTGGCTGTAGCCATGGGGACAGCTCTGACCCTTTGCAGTCGTCGGAAGACGGTTCGCCTATTAAACGCAAGCGTAACACGGGGTCCGAGGGTCGCGGTAAAGGCAATGTTTTGCCAACACAGACGTTACCGTCGTCTCGGCCCGTTCCGACTCCCGTTGATCCTAAATGGGTTGTCCTGCAGGACATGCAGACTAAGCTTGCCTCCCTTATGGAGAAGTATGACGTTGAGCAGGTTCACGATGAACCTTCGCTTTCGAGTCGCCGTTATGCTAAACGAGACTCTGGCCGTCAGCCGCCCAAACGAGCATTTACTCGTCCTTTTGACGTTATGAAACGTGATGTCGGTAGTTTGTCACGTCAGTCACGTGACTTGGATCCTCACTCGCTGCAGTCCCGTGTTGACTTTCAGCCGCTGCCGCAGCCTCGTGTTGACGTTCAGCCGCTGCCGCAGTCTCGTGTTGACGTTCAGGACGTTCGCCAACCAGCTCAGTTGCCTTGTTTTGACGTTGAGCGTCAAGCACCGCAGTCAAGGGTTGTTTTGACTGCTCAATCTAGGCAGTCAAGGCAGTCTCGACTTGACATCGAGCGTCCATCAACTCCTGTTGTTGTTGCTGGTCAGTCCTTTCAGCAGCGACATGACGTCGCTTCCTTGACTGCTACTGCTGCTCCTTTGCGTGTGGACTTTGCTTGTCAAGCATTGCCACCGCGGCAGGTCTCTCCTTTTCATGAGACTCGGCAATTGTCGGACGAGGTTCCTTCAGATGAGGAAGTTGCTGATCCCCCTCCTACTGATATTCCTTTGGGGATTTTGTCAGACGGAGAGGAGTCTAAAGCTGCTCAGCCCTCTATGGACTTTAAAAAAATCATGCTGATTTTTAAGGATCTTTGTCCGGACCATTTTGTAACTGCTGCTCCTCGTTCGCCTTCGTCAGAGTTTACACTAGGCCTAGCTACTTCGAAGCCGTTGTTTTCTAAGCTAGTGCTCTCTCGCTCTTCTAAGAGAGCTTTACGTTTGCTAGGCGACTGGTTGATCACCAGGAGGAGTTTGGGGGAGACAGCCTTTGCTTTCCCTCCTTTTAAACTGGCTTATGGAGCGAGCGTCTGGTATGACACGGGAGAAGTTCTCGGCTTGGGAGTTCCTGCCTCTGCCCAAGGAGACTTCTCAAGCCTCATAGACTCTCCCCGTCGCCTGGCCATGAGACGCTCCAAGATTTTATGGTCGGCTTCAGAGCTAGACCATCTCCTGTTAGGAGTTTTTTTCGAGCGTTTGAAGTTTTGCTGTACAATTATGTCATGCATGAACAAGGCTATCAGGGATGGCTCCAACAGCCACGTTCACTGCAGGAGTACTTAAGATGTAAGTGCGCTCATTGTGTTCATTGTCAAGAAAAACTTCACGATGAAGACTACCAAATCTGTCTTGGCAGCATTAAGGGAAGGCGACTGGATGGTCTCTCTCGACCTTCAGGATGCATACTTCCACATCCCGATTCATCCAAACTTTCAACTACATCTGAGGTATGTGGACGGGAAAGTAATGTACCAATGTCAAGCACTGTACTCCGACCTCATTCCTGCTCCTCTTGTTTTTACAAGGCCCTTGCAAAATGTAGCAAGCTTTCTACATTTTTTGAGGATTCAGAGCCTCCCTTTATTTTGACGACTGGCTAATCAGGGCGTCGTCATTATATCGCTGTCTGGAGAGCCTCTAATGGACATTAGACCTAACCAAGGAGCTAGGTCTCATAGTGAACGTAGAGAAGTCGTAACTTACAGTACAGTACCCCATCCCAGACTATTCTTTATTTGGGAATGGAGATACAGTGTCTGATTTTTCGGGCCTTTTCGTCTCCCGCAAGAATGGAACAAGCTCTGTTAAAAGTCCTTCACTTGCAAGAGAAAAACAGTTGCTCTGTAAGAGTTTGAACTAGCCTCGTGGGAACTCTTTCATCGCTGGAGTAGTTTATCTCTCTGGGGAGACTCAACCTATGCCCTTTCCAATTTCACCTAAACCATTGGAACAAGGAGAAGGGCTTAGTGAGTATCTCTTTCCCAATCTCCAACTCAGTCTAGACATGTCTGACTTGGTGGGACAGCAACATCAGACTTCGAGAAGGTCTTTCTCTTGCGATCAAGAACCCAAACCATGTGTTGTTTTCAGATGCATCGGATTTGGGTTAGGGAGCTCCACTGGACAGTCTGGAAGGCTCGGGTCTTTGATCCACGGATCAGAAGGAACTCCATTTAAGGCATGTAACATCTCTCCTTTGGCGAGATTTGTGCAAGGAAACTGAATGTCTTGGCGGACGGCCTCAGCAGAAGAGGACAAGTCATCTCCATGGAGTGGACGTTGCATAAGACTGTGTGCGAGAAGCTATGGATGACATGGGGTCAACCCACCATAGATCTTTTTGCGACTCTCTCTGACAAAGAGGCTCTCGACTTACTGCTTTCCAGTTCCAGATCCAGAGGCAGCCCACATAGACGCTTTCCTGCTGGACTGGTCTCACCTGGACGTTTATGCCTTTCCACCTTTCAAGATCCTAGACAAGGTGCTGCAGAAGTTCACCTCTCACGAAGGGACCAGGTTGACATTGGTTGCTCCACTCTGGCCCGCGAGAGAGTGGTTCACAGAGGTACTTCAATGGCTGGTAGTCGTTCCAAGGAGTCTACCTTTAAGGATGGATCTCTTACGGCAGCCCCACGTAAGGAGTCTTCATCAAAGCCTCCCCGCGCTTCGTCTGACTGCCTTCAGACTATCGAAAGACTCTCAAGAGCTCGAGGATTTTCGAAGGAGGCAGCCAGAGCGATTGCGAGAGCTAGGAGAGCATCTACCATCAAGGTCTACCAGTCGAAGTGGGAAGTCTTTAGAGACTGGTGCAAGTCATCATCCATTTCCTCTTCCAGTACCTCTGTAGCTCAAATTGCAGACTTTCTCCTACATCTGAGAATTGTTCGCTCCCTCTCAGCGCCCACTATTAAGGGCTACAGGAGCATGTTGGCGTCTGTGTTCAGACATAGAGGCTTAGATCTGTCCAATAATAAAGATCTCCAAGATCTCCTTAAGTCCTTCGAGACCTCTAAGGAGCGTCGTATGGCAACTCCTGGATGGAACTTAGACGTGGTCCTAAGGTTCCTAATGTCCGACAGGTTTGAGCCATTACATTCAGCCTCCCTGAAGGATCTCACCCTCAAGACGCTTTTCTTAGTGTGCTTGGCTTCGGCTAAAAGGGTCAGTGAGATCCATGCCTTCAGTAGGAACATTGGCTTTTCTACAGATAAAGCCACATGTTCACTTCAGCTTGGTTTCTTGGCCAAAAATGAACTGCCTTCTCGTCCTTGGCCTAAGTCGTTTGATATACCTTGCCTGTCAGAGATCGTAGGCAACGAGCTTGAAAGAGCACTGTGTCCAGTCAGAGCTCTTAAGTTTTATTTAGCTCGTACAAAATCCTTACGAGGTGGATCTGAGGCCTTGTGGTGCTCAGTTAAGAAGCCATCATTGCCTATGTCTAAAAATGCTTTATCGTATTTTATTAGATTTTTAATCCGAGAGGCTCATTCTCATTTGAGTGAAAAAGATCGTTGCTTGCTTAAGGTCAAGACGCACGAAGTAAGAGCTATAGCAACTTCCGTGGCCTTTAAGCAAAACAGATCTCTACGAAGTATTATGGACGCGACCTTTTGGAGGAGCAAGTCGGTGTTCGCTTCATTTTACTTAAAAGACGTCCAGACTCTTTATGAGGACTGCTACACACTGGGTCCTTTCATTGCAGCGAGTGCAGTAGTGGGTGAGGGTTCTACCACTACATTCCCTTAATTCCAATATCCTTTTAATCTTCTCTTGAAATGTTTTTAATTGGGTTGTACGGAAGGCTAAGAAGCCTTTCGCATCCTTTTTGATTTGGCGGGTGGTCAAATGTCATTTCTTGAGGGCGCCCAGATTAAGGGTTTTGATGAGGTCCTGTTGTATGGGTTGTCGCCCTGGATACTTCAGCTCCTGGGAGTCTTTCAGCATCCTAAGAGGATGGCTGGGCTTCGTGAGGAAAGCGGACTAACAAGGCAGAGTAATCGTCAGAGTCAGCTTCCTTACCAGGTACCTATATTTATTTGGGTTTTGTTATGATATAACTGTCAAAAACTCTAAGCATATATGCCTATATTGTATTAATACTGGTCTCTACCCACCACCATGGGTGTGAATCAGCTATTATATATTCACCGGCTAAGTTTAATATTTAAAAATGATATTTTGATTATAAAATAAATTTTTGAATATACTTACCCGGTGAATATATAAATTATAGGCCCTCCCTTCCTCCCCGATAGAGACCCAGCGGAATGAGAAGAACTGAGGCTGTTTACATGTATATGCGGTATCTGGCCGATAGTCGGCGCTGGTGGGCACACCCGCAACCTTCATGGCGATCGCTCGCGAGTTTTTGGAATCTGTCGAGCCGTCAGAGACGTCAGCTATTATATATTCACCGGGTAAGTATATTCAAAAATTTATTCTATAATCAAAATATCATTTTTCCTAACAGTACTTACCTCGAACTACTTTCGGGTTATGGCCCGCCCATCCTGCCCCGAGTGCCTTACAGGACTTCGTAGAAACCTATCTATCTAAAACTTACTGGAGGTCGAGACCTGAGCGAGCACGCTCTCTGACCCCGGGTCGCCTCTTGGCGCGTATCACTCCGCCAGAGGTTCCCCCGCATAGAAAACGGGAGTAGGGTAAACTACACAAAATTCTGATCGGTTGGGAGGAGATCCGAGATACTCCTAAGAAAGTAGTTCGAGGTAAGTACTGTTAGGAAAAATACAAATTACTTGAAATTTGTGATTTTGGGACCAGAGGACCCTGATAAACCGGGAGAAGTCTGCCCTATCCCTGATCCAGAACCTGGGCTATATAAGCATGATAATTGACACTCCAAGGAAAGGTTTTCCTGTCAGACGACTGGATATTACGGCTTTTAAAAGTGGCACTTCCAAACGGCCTCATTTCCTAGCTCTTCAGTGGCAAAGATTGCTTGGCCATCTGGCTTCCTTAGAACAACTATGATAATTCCTAGAGGAAGGATGTGCTTGAGGAACTCAAGCCATCATGGTTCCAGCATCAGGAGAATCCTCAATTCCTAGTTCCTATGGGATCAAGCTCTGTGGAAGATCTCCTTTGGTGGTCTGACCTGACCAAGCTAAAAAATGACTGTTCTCTGTCTTCTTCTCCTCCAGAGTTCAGACTCTTCATGGTCATGTCATCCAGTGGGTGGGGAGCTCATCTGGACCAGCACGTGGCCTCGGGAATATAGTCAGTAATAGATTGGCAAGACCAGCAGCCTTGTTGGCCCTGCAGTGGTTTTTCTCTCCTCAAGGTTACTCAGTGGTGTTGATGAGCGGCAACACCACCATGGTGTCCTAGATCTGCAAAAAGGGGGTCACAAAGTCCCATCGCCTGTGTCACCTCACAGTGGAGACCCTGGAATGGTCAGAAAGAAATACAATTTCTCTCTCAGCCCTCTTCACTCCGGCCAAGAGATATGTTCTAGAAGACAAGTTGAGCAGGAGGACTCAAATAATTGTTGGAGAATGGTCTCTGAATCTGCATATAGCGACAGGAGTACAGTAGTAACTTTGTGGGGTTCTCCAACAATTGACCTTTTTGCAACGTCTCTAAGCACAAAGTTACCTGTTTATTGCTCTCCGATGCCAGATCCGTTAGCTGCGCTTAATGATGGGTTTCAACATACTGTATATGGGATGGACTTGACGCATATGCATTTTCTCTGTTTTGCTTACTGAGGAAAATAATCAACAGGGTGAGATAGACACCCAACCTTATGAACACCTTGATAGCTCCAATGTGGTGGCATCTGGAATGGTACCTTGATCTTCTACAGTTTTTTTCAGAAGTGTCTTGCAGGAACTTTTACATCTTCAGCACCTCCACATCAGGATCTTTCACAGCGCTGTGTCTTTCCTGCGTCTTCACATGTGGAGGTTATCCAGCATCTCTTCTCTCAGAGAGGATTTTCACAGGAGATGGGACTCCGGAAGTCTGGATACCTTCGAAAGTCCTCGACAGCGGTCTCCTAGGCCAAGTGGGCTGTATTCTATGGTTGATGTCATGGGAGGAATATCTCCACTCCAGGCCTCTCTTCCAGTGATCGCGGATTTCTTTTACTACCTCTGTAAGGAGAAATTCTACTCAGTTTCTGTGGTAAAACGCTATCGCTCGGCTGTGGGTCAAGTCTTCAGACTTAACATGGTAGACATTTGTTCTTTACAGGAAATTTTGTTGCTCATACGAAGCAAATGAAAGACCGAGATGGTGTGGTACTTCAAAAAGAAGACATCTTGAAGGGATGGAAAGAGTACTTTGAACAGCTCTTAAATAAAGAAAATTAAAGACTAGTAAGAGAAGACGGAGAGCTGAACATGGACGTGGTAATGGGGTTTTCTAGGCATGAGGTAGTATATGCACTGAAAAAAGATGAAGAATGGTAAGGCCACAAGACCAGACTTGATCCCTGTGGAAGCATTGAAAACATAGGAGACGAGGGGGTGAATATCTTATATGATCTAATGCTAAAGATACTCAAACAAAGAAAGATACCAGAAGAGTGGCGAGAGAGTATATTGATCCCAATTTTCAAAGGCAAAGGGGATGTTCAAGAGTGCGGTAACTACAGGGGCATCAACCTGGTGTCCCACACCATGAAGATATTGGAAAGGATAATGGATGGCAGAACAAGAGAAGAGGTTGTAATAGGAAAAGAGCAAATGGGATTTATGAAAGAAAGCGGATTAACAGATGGTATATTTTGTTTGAGGCAACTGTTGGAGGAATTCAGGCCAAAGCAAAGGGATCTACATTTGGTGTTTATAGACCTTGAAAAGGAATATGACGGAGTCCCGAGAGAAGAAGTATGGAGGTGTCTGAGAAAGAAGTTGGTCCTAGAAAATTATGTGCAACAGTTGTATCGGGGTGTATACCCAAGTGAGGAGCACTGTTGGAGTGACGGAAGGATTTGAGGTGAGAGTAGGATTGCACTAGGGATCAGTACTTAGTCCATTCATTTTCAATATAGTAATATATGTTATGACGGAAGAAGTTAGAGAGGCAGTGCCATGGAGCATATTATATGGAGATGACATTGTTTTGTGTGTTGTGAGAAGGAAATACCTGGAAATTAAGCTAGAGAGGTGGAGAGGAGCACTGGAGGACAGGAAAATGAGAATAACTAGGTCCAAAACAGAATACATGTGTTCCACCAATAAGGGAGACGGTAGAGAAAGTACTAGGTTGATTAGAGAAGAAATAAAGAGAGTAGACAAGTTTAAGTACCTGGGATCCATAATCAATGCTGGTGGAAGTATGGAAGAAGTAGTAAAACACCATATACAGACAGGCTGGAACAACTGGAGAGCTACCTCTGGAGTCCTTTGTGACAAGATTGCATCTAAGACTCAAAGAAGAATTCCACAAGACAGTCATAAGAACAGCAATGCTCTATGATACAGAGTCAGAAAACCTAAGGAAAACTAATAAGGAAAAGATCGATGAAGCAGAAATGAGAATGCTTAAGTGGATGTCTGGAGTGACATGAAAGGATAGAATTAAGAATGACTACATCAGAGGATCAACAAAGGTTTTGAAAATATCAATGAAAGTGCAAGAAGGAAGATTGAGATATTATGGACATCTACTGAGGTGGGAGGAGGATCATGTGGGGAGGCATATGGAAGTTGAATTTCAAGGTAAAAGAAGAAGGGGAAGACCAAAAAGGGAGGAGGGAATCGGTGAAGCAGAGGCGCAAGACAGAAATAGATGGAAAAGGCTTATTTGAAACGGTGATCCCACATAGAAATGGTAATAAGCTGAAGAAGAAGATAGGAAGCTTTGAGTAGTCCTGCCCTCCAGTCAAGGTTAGTCCTCCTGCTTGAAATGTGGTTAAGGTTCTAGCCTCCATGAAGAAGACTCCCTTTGAACTTTTTGAGACATGCCTCTGAAAGGGACCTTACCCTAAAGATGGGTTTCTCATGGTCTTAGCTTCTGCTAAGTGGGTGGACAAGCTTCACAGACTTTTATTTGACATCACCCATTCAAGGGGGTAGGGGGAGGTGTGTCTGGGCTTTATTCCTCATTTTGTAGCTCAGACTCAGAACCTGTTGATGTCAGACCCAAACTTTTTATCTTTATAGATTTCAAGTCTGCAGGGGCTAACTGAGGACCCTGATCAATTCCTACTGTGTCCTGTTAGGGCGTTGAGATGCTACCTGAAACGTACTAGGCTTTTCAGGCCTCAACTGCAAAATTTGTTCATCAGCATAGAAAGAGCTAAGAAGAAAATTTCCAAGAACATCATTTATTTTTGGCTCAGAGAAGACTATCCCATTCCCTGGAATATTTTACTGAAGGAAGGCCTCGAGTGAAAGCTCACAACGTTAGAGATGTTGCTGCCTCCCTAGTTTTCAAGAAGAACTTCTCAGTGGTGCAGGTTCTTAGAGCAGGTGTCTGGAAACGACAGACCACCTCTACAGCCCATTACCTGTGTGATGTGACTCACAGGTCCATGGATAATTTCACCTTGGGACTTGTGGTTGCTGCTTAGCAGCTGGGGTAGCTGCCTCAGCTCTCTAATGGGACCATTATCTGTAGATCAAGGGCTAAGGGCGGAAAACAACGGGAGAGTGACTGGCCTTTTCCTTTTCATTTTTGTCCCCCTCTCTTTGGGTACATCCTTGGAAACCTCACAAGATGGATTTGATCTAAAGATAATCAACCTCATTTTCCTAACTATACAAACCTGAGTCCTTTACAAAAAGCTTCCCACCAACACTAGCCCCCAACTTAATTCCCGGCTGCAATCCAAGTGGGGTTATAGTGAGCTACAGTGGGGTGTTGGGGGGGGGGGCGGCAATTGCTTGCTCTCACCGGAAGGTAACTACCCTGTTGTTTATTACACCTCGTTTAAAGTTTTAACTTCCGTATTCCAGCCCTTGGCTGTTATCCATCTCCTGTAGTAAAGGACTCGGGTTTGTATAGTTAGGAAAAATACAAATTATCTTAGGAATTTATCGTATTTATATTTTACAGATCATTTTCTAGGCATTTGTGGTACTGTACTATGCTCCAATTTGATATGTAATTTATTTCATCAATTTGTATTTATTTTGCTTTAACCGTGTTTAACCTTTTGCATTATTATGTTGCAAGAATCAATTTTTTCCTAAATATTAATTATTCTGTTTCTGATTGAAATTTATTTTTTTCTTTCAAGTAACTGGACCTGCCACATAGTGTTCCTGAATATCCAAGCTAGTCCAAAAGCCATCTGAAGTAATAGCCATGAGTATGGAGTCATATGGAAGGTCAGTTAGTTTAAAGATTATTGTGAATATATTTTTTACAATCATGATACTAACAGTTTATAACTTTTAGTTCTTATTTTTTCACTTCTCACTAATGAGGTGCATAAAAAGTGTTTGTAACTTGCTAATAATGGATGAATTATGATATAATTGTGGCTTGACTTAATACAGATTTGGGGCTGATGATGACGATGATGATGAACATGATGGTCCAGGAAGGCACATATCCCCACCAGAAGATCATTGGAATCTCATTTATATGGCACTGGTACTTGCCGGGATTGGCTTTCTTCTCCCTTACAATAGGTGAATAAGGGATTTTCTCATATTTTCTTGATATTTTATGATACCATCTACTTTTGGCTGTTGTGTACTTAAACTGATTCACGTACCTTCATAGTGTAAATTTCTTTAGTTTTGTAACTGGGATATAAATCTATGCTATTTATAGGGGTATTACTTTTGGCAAAGCTGAAAGGATGATCCATTAGAATTTAGCGAGGGTTAACTACCCATCCCGCTAGTTAGCGGGAGCCGTAGTACCTACCCTTCGCACTCGCACACCTGTGACTGTGCTTCGGTTTGATTTTGGCTCGGATGGAGAACGGTGGTCACTGCTCTTCCTCCTCTCCATTTGGACTGCCATTGTTAATATTTTTTTGCTTTTTCTTTTAGTTTGTGTGGGAGTGTGTGGGCGCCCTTTCTTTCCGGTCATGCGTACCTGCCCTGGACCCAATTGCCACTCCTGCGGTACTTTCTTGTCTTCTGAGGATACTGATCCTCACCGTTTGTGTCTGGCCTGTAGTGGGTAATGGTTTGATGTGGATAGTAAGTGAATTGAGTGTTGGGAGTGGTCTGCCTCCCATTGGGAAGTTTGGGCGACGGCAGAAAAAGAAGTCTAAAAGGCACTCTTCTCTTTTGAACGCTTCTTCAAAGCAGAAGAAAACCAAAGCTGCTTCTTCTGCCCCCGACTTTCCTCGGAAGCTTCTACTCGAGCGGGCCCCCATGCGATTCCGTCGAGTAGTAGCATTGGCCCCTTAACTCCTGGTCAAACTCGGTCCTTGAGAAACGATGTTGCCTCCCTTGCAAGGCGGCCTCGCCCCTCCCCCTGAGGGGGACCTTGTCTCTTTCTCCTCTTTCTCAGTTGTGGCTGTCTCTGAGATTGCCCGGTCCACCTTCCAAGTCAGAGGCAGAGGTGGACCCTTTGGCCCTGGTCGAAATGGTCGTCTCTGAGGCTTCATTTGCTGCCCTGCCAGTGGACTCTGTTCCTGCCTCTTTCTCTCCTCCTTCAGCTGCCGCCGAGGACTGTGCTTCCCCTCCTGATCCTTCAGGAGTGGAGCAAAGTCCAAGGCATGTCTCTCCTGCGAGTGACCACCTCTCTCGTTCACGAGAGAGACCACTCATAGAGACTCCTCTTCGGAGGCCAGCAGCTGTGCCTGACCCTGGGGAGGCTCGTCGTAGTGGTCGTCGAGCTTGCCCTTCTCTTCTCCTTAGTCACGCTCCTTCGCCCTCGGTGAAGAGACGACTGTTTGGCTTGTCTGCTTTGTCTTTGCAGCGCTCCTGTTCAGAGGATCTTCCTAGCTCGTCTGGTTCTTGATCTTCACTTGTTTCTCTTGACTTCCCTGCTCATCAATGAACTCCGGTTGGGGACTTGCTATCAAGGTTTCGTTCGTGATCCTTCCCTGCTGGTGATCGTCCATTCAATGATCTTCATTTGGCTGCTTGCCGATCTCCAACTCTCTGTTCGCCAACACGCCATTCACCAACCCTCTGTTCTCCAGCCCAGCGCTGTTCGCCAGCTTATCGATCCCCGGTTCACCGATCGCCGACACATCGGTCTTCTCGTCAATCGCAGGTTCGCTGATCGGCGGCCCATAGGTCTCATTGCTCGTCTGGCCTCGGTAGCTGACGTTCATCCATCTTGTCAGCGCTCCAGCTCACCAACAACCTTCGATTGCTCACCGGCCCTCTCATCACTCGCTGACAACTCTTCACTCGCGGACGACTCATCACTCACTGACTACTCATCACTCCCCTTCAGAGGAGAGTAAGGCTACCGCTCAACGCCCTTCTCCGGCCCGGCGCTGTTCGCCAGCTCACTGCTCGCCAACTCGTCATTCGCCAGCTCGCCGGCTCACCGATCGCCCTCTGGCTGATTGGCAAACGAACAACAGTGTACCTCTTGTTAGGTGGTTGTACGGGAATGTGCTTCCATAGAACAACAGTGGCGCCATCAGTCCTGTGTTCGCCAATGCTCTGACAAAACACCACAAGTCGCGAGGTAGGCAGCCGGCCAGACCATCGTCTCCTCGAGCTTCGGCTCTTCCTCCAGGGAAGGACAAGTCTCCATCCCATCGTTTGCCGTCACCCCACTCTCCTCTCTGAAAACGCAGAATATCACTTTCACCGTGGAAGGCAGAAAAGGGCAGCCTGCAGGGATTCAAAATTCATAAACTTCCTGCTCCTTGGAAGGAGTCCACAGCATGGAAGGAGACCACAGCGCAGCAACCCTCATCATCCTTGTCTGCAGTAAAGACTCAGTTGCGGCACTCCTCTTTACTCTTCTCAGGGGAACTTCCAGACAGTGTCAGCATCGGACAGCAACCATGGTTCGGAGCCTTGGTTAGGGCAGTATCCCAAGCTTTCTCTTCGGGATTGCCATCTTCCCGCCCCTCCTAAACTCCTAGGGCCCCCCTTGAGGAGTCTTCCTCTGCACTTCCAATGCAAAGATCCACGGTTTCGTCTCCCCTGAAGAGGAAGAGAGGAGCTCCTGACGAGGTACCATCTACCAAGGTCAAGCTGACCCCTACTAGACCTTCCAAGTGAAGGCCTAGGCTCACTAGTTCAACTCCTCTTCGATCTCCTGTGCTTCACTCGTCACCTCGGTCTGAGGTACTCAGCAGGGAAGAGTCCTTGCCAAACTCACTCTGGTCCTCCCTTAGCAAGGAAGTCCCTCACTATTGCAATACGATAGTATCGAAACCTGCGGAGGATTCCATCCTTCCCCCGATGGGTGGCCAGCAGAAGGTTCCTCCATCTAAACTTTCTGCTCTGGAGACCTTCTTCCCTCCTAGGAGGGAATCTAAGGACTCTAAGATGATGCTGAAATCCTCTTCGAGGATTCCTAGACATGCAGAGGGGTCAGGCCATTGACCAGCCACATCGACCATGACCCACCCCTATATGATGTCTCGTGGGTGGAAGATGACGATCTAGCTGTCAGTCCTTCGGAAGCCGAGCGGAGAGAGTTAGAATATGCCTTTTGTCAAGTTCTGGCCTGCATGAGGTCCCTAAATGGTTTGGTAGACCCAGCTATGGCTCCTCAAGAGGGCAAAGACACGGTCCTTGATTATGTCTTTGGCGCTCAGAAGCTCCTAAAGTCCAGCACACCCTTGCCTATGTTTCAGGGGCTTAAGAGTGTCAGGCTGAATATTTCCTCCCAGCTCTCAGACTTCTCGCAGCGCTGCGTTCAGGCACGTCCTCGGAGTTATCCGTTCCGGCACGTCCTCGAAACTCCTCCCACCTCCGAGTGTCCAGCAAAGGAGATACTACGAGGTCCGTGATGAGCCTTTCCCAACTCTTTCTCTACAGTCTACACCATTCTTTAGAGGAATTAACAAACGGAATTTCTCTGGAGAGACTTTCCGGCCTTCAAATCTCGTTCTCGGCTACTGAGATCCTGAACCAACAGAAAGTGGCAAAGTACGCCATGCAGGCTACTTCATGGCTTGAGCTATTGTTAGAATCATTGGAGCACCCAGAAGGCGATGGAGATGTTCGGGCACTCACGCTATTGAGTTCCTTGCCCACCGAGTCGTGAACTTGTGGGCCAACACCATCTTGAGGTGCAGAGACTTGGTACTTGAGAGGTTCTATCGCCAGGTCACAC
Source organism: Palaemon carinicauda (assembly GCF_036898095.1). NCBI lineage: Eukaryota > Metazoa > Arthropoda > Malacostraca > Decapoda > Palaemonidae > Palaemon > Palaemon carinicauda. The sequence goes on from NC_090725.1 coordinate 269,272,391, forward strand.
ATATCGAGATTGAGACTCCAGAATTCCTCTCTTGTTTGAACTGGGAGATGTTGAGCAGTCAGCGGAGATCTAGGACCCACTAACCATCAGGTCTCCCACAGACCAACCATCAAAGGATAGGTTAAAGTATCAGCATAGAACTTTCTATCCTATATATCTCCTTACTTTTGGATGCGTTATCATCTGTCTGGGGAATGAAATCAGAAATCTACACCTTTTGAAAGTTGGGTCTCCAGAGGAAGCTCAAAAGCAAATCCTTTGCTCTTCATTCAGGTAACTTGACAGCTTTGGCTTATGTCAGGCACCAGTTCAGCAGTTTCTCTTTGCACAGCATGAGATCTTCAACTATGGACAGAAAGTCAGAGTGATTGCTCTGGCTTTATTCATTCCTGGGAAACCAGATGTCCTAGCCAATCAATTGAATGGACAAAACCAGGTTTTTGCAACAAAATAGTCCATTCTATCTCATGTTTGTACAGAAATAGAAAAGTTGTGGGGTCAGCCAATGATATATATATTTACACGAATTCATGCTGTAATCATGAAGTTTTGCAAATAAGTATATCAATGCCAGGATGACACTGTTGTCCCCATTTTGAGCTCAAAGAAAATGGTTTCCAGATCTTTGGCGACATCTTTCTCATGTGGCCCTCAGACTTTAGTTAAGGATAGATTTTAGACAGTTTCATTGTCACATCTTGCATCATAATGTTCACAAGCTTCAGCTGGCCACATGAAGATAAAGCCATCCCCTCATATTGAAGGGTTTTCTAAGCCCTCATTTACCAATTCTATCCCTCTGAGTTTTCACATATACCTATGTGATGATTAGGTAAGTATAAGAAAACACATTATGAAATGTCTTATATTTACCAACGATGAGTTATGGTCATGCAATGATAATGACTGTGAGATTAAAAGAGATAAGAATTTTTTGTTAAGCCAACATTTACCACACTAATCTTCCTTGGTAGTGTGAGAATAAGCAATTAATTCCAGGTACCTAGAATTAAAGAAGCTCCCTTTGCCTCCCTGCTTTAGTGGTTTACTTTTCTTTTAGTTTGCTTTGTACTTACTAAAAATGACTCAATATGTTTGTATGAAAAGCACTTGAGATGGAGCCAACTAGAAGCTTACACTGTTGCTCCCGTTCAATAGAGAGGCTGGCTATCACACTTATTCAGAAAGAGTTAATTTTTTTTATTATTAATGTTTAATTTTTCATTCAGATGAGGTATAGCAGGAAATTCTGAGTAAATATTAAAACAAATAATTTTATTTAAAAAAATAGTTTATTGTTAGTATGATGCTCTATATTTACATTGTCCTATTTTATGTTGTTAATTTCATGCCAGCTATATAAGGAAATTAAAATCTTACTTTTGAGGCTTAATAAATCTGTATCAATTAAGAAAATACTGTCATAAATATAATAATAATCTTATTCAAGAGAGACTAGCAAAGCTCCTGTGAGTCAGCGGAATGGAGTGATGTTGGATTCTTAATGCAACATTACAGTACTGTATAGTCATAGATAGTTTTAAATTATTTCACTTTTAAGGAAGATGCAACTATTCAACCATATTGCCTCTTTTGTAAGTTGTTGATCATATGCCCTGTTAAGATAATTTTTACTATTATTCAATATAGGTGATGTTAGCTATGCTTATGTTTATCTCAGCATAGGTTAATTATTTAATTCATGATATAACAGACTAAAAATTGTAAACCCTAACATGTATATCTTTTCCAGCTGTATTAAGGACTAGAAATTATATTGTATACCCTAACACACTTACATCTTTTTCAGCTTTACCATAGCTGTGGATTACTTTGAGAAACGCTACCCCAATTCCACAATTGTCTTTGACATTTCAATTGTGTACACCTTTATAGCATTTGGGGCTGTTCTTCTCAGCAATCTTTTAGTAGAATTGATTCCTCTTAATGTAAGGATTATATTTGGTAAGTTATACATTATTTTGTTCTCTGTTTAATTTTTTTTTTCATTTCCTCAGATGTTTTGTAGTTCAGTTTGTTTTTAATTATGGCTATAATAAACTTTCCATCAAGCATAGTGCAACTGTTTGTTTTAAAGAATACCTAGTAATTTACACATCAGCGATTATCAACAACTGAACTTAGCAGTGTGCTTCACTTTTTACTTGTTTAATGCTCCAGCATGAGAAAACTGCAATTTCAACTCTTGGAGTGCTTTATGTTAGTGTGCTTGCTAGGATTTTTTTGATAGAAAATAGTTTTTCTGTCTATATACACTGTGTGTTATTGTCATAATTTTTTTTATTTATTGATCAACTTTTAACTTAAAAAACTCATCTTTCCACTAAGCTTTTTTTATTAATGATAACTGGTTGTTATAATGTAATGTTTATGTTATCGATTAAAGAAACCCTTTCTGGTACAACCGAGGAACATAAGTTGTGGACTACCCTTAAATCTCCACTCTTTGGTGTAGATGCAACAGTTCCTCCTTTACTTTAACCTGATGGCTCAATATCCAAAGGAAAAACCCTTTTGCCTGATGTGTTTGACAGTAAGCAGAGTAATGAGAAACTTGATCTTCCTCATACCTGTTTTCCTGAAGTTAAAGTTCTCTTGATGGACCTTGATGCTTATTGAAGTATAGATCCAAATGGTATTTTTCCTTGTTTTTTTTTATTAAAACTGCAGACTTCTTAGCTTCAAAGTTATCTGTTGTTTTGCACAATTTAGCAAGAAGAGGAGCTTTTAGCACTTGTTGGAGAATTGGTGATGTTACTCCAATATGTAAATGTGTTTGTGGTAGCTCAAGTCCAACTGATTACCGCCCAGTTTCCATAACTCCCATATTATTGAAAGTTTTTAATAACTTTTGGCAAAACATCTTAATCGGTTATCTGAAGATAATCATCTGTTCCCTAGTTTGCAATTTGGTTTTTGTGAAGGCCTTGGAGCATGTGATGCCCTTCTTACAATCTCCAATGCTGTACAGAAATCCCTTGATTGTGGTCAGGAAGTTTGTATGATTAGCCTTGATTTTAGTGCTGCCTTTGACCATGTTAATCATGAGGCCCTTGTTTTCAAACTCAAACAGTTTGGATTGTGTGGGTCATTTCTTAGCATTATCATTGAATTTTTAAGCAATAGATTGCAGAGTTGTTGTTGAGCACCATAGTGAAAATAGGAATGTGATATCTGGTGTTCCTCAGGGTAGTGTTCTTGGCCCATTACTTTTCATACTATATACACATGACATGTGGTTTGGCCTAGAAAACAAGTTTGTTACATATGCAGATGATGCTACGCTCTTTGCATCAATTCCATCATCTTAATGTAGATCTGGGATTGCTGAATCCCTTAATAGAGATCTAGCTAAAATTAGTGTATGGTGCAAATTATGGGGCACGAAATTGAATCCTAACAAAACTCAAAGTATGATTTTAAGTAGGTCAAGGACAGTGGCTCCTCACATCTGGATCTCAGCATTGATAATGTTTCTTCAACTCTGTAGGACTTTTAAAATTTTAGGTGTGATTCTCAACAACAAATTTACTTTTGAGAAACACTTAGTTCTGTGTCATCTTCCATTGCACAAAAAATTGGCTCATTGAGAAAGTCTTAAGATTTTTGGTGATCAATCTATTCTGAAGAAGTGTTTTAATTCTTTCATTTTGCTGTGTTTCGAGTATTATTCTCCTGTTGGTCTTCAGCTGCTGATTCTCATCAATTTGTTGGACAGGTCTATTAAATTTCTTATTCCTGATCTAGATATTAATCTCTGACACCATCGTTCCATTTGCTCATTATGCATGTTGCATAAGATTTTTAAATATTTAACTTAGCCGGTGAATATATAATAGCTGCTGCTCCAGCGGCTCGACAGAAAAACACACAAAAACTCGCGAGCGATCGCTATGAAGGTTGCGGGTGTGCCCACCAGCGCCAACTATCGGCCAGATACCGCATATGCATGTAAACAAGCCTCAATTCTTCTCTGTCGGCCTTAACGACAAGACGTATCATTACTCGCTGTATAACCTGGAGTTTTCTCAACAGACTTGGTGAAGTACTTCATTTTGGTTTGAGCTTTCGCAGTGCAGGTGTTTTTCCTCAACTTAAACTCTTGAACTCTTTTTTGGACAGATTTAATTGTTGATGACTTGGATTGTTTTTTGGACTTTCTTTGACTAATTCAAAATGGCTGACGCTTCTCAAGTTCCTAGATTTCGTAAGTGTAATGCTAGGGATTGCAATAGGCGTCTTCCAAAGGTCTCTCTCGACCCACATACTGTGTGTTCTAATTGTCGGGGTAAAACCTGTCAATTAGGAGATCGGTGTGAGGAATGCGTGGGCCTTTCGGAATTTGATTGGCTCGAATATGACAAATATTCTCGTAAGCTAGAGAGAGATAGGGTAAGGAGGAGTTCCTCTAGATCAGTAGATTTTCCTCTCCCCATGCCCCTGAACCTAATCCTTCCCCTGTAGTGGTTGTGCCTGAACCCCCTACTGGCACTCAGGAACCATCAATGCGGGACATGTTACGTGCCATTCATGCTTTGGGTGAAAGAGTTGAGTCGTTAGCTACAGATCGTAATCAACTCATGGCGGACGTTAAAGAGCTAAAGTGTCAGAGTGCCACAGCGGAAAATCGTGGGAAAGTGATTAGTGCGCAAAGTGTTTTCAGTGTTGCGACCGAGGGTTCGTCTGTTCGTGCCTGTCGTTCGCCTAGTCCGAGACCTCTTGCAAGCTCCCAAGCCCAGGGGAGAAGTAATGTCGTACGACTTATGGGTTCGAGAGGCCTTGATCAGCGAACAGACGTTCCCTCTATGGTAACAGGCGTGTCTCATCAAGACCGCCCCTACCATAAGACGAGAGAGACCATTTTCTCCTCGTCATCCGAAGGCTTTTCGCATAAGAAACCGTGAAGCAAGGTTTCAAGGCCCTTGAAGCGAAAGTCGGTCCCTTCAGGACAGGTCCAGCGTCCTGGTTGTAGCCATTGGGACAGCTCTGACCCTTTACAGTCATCGGAAGACTGCTCGCCGCCTAAGCAGCAACGTTACACAGGCTCAGAGAGTCTTGGTGTAGGCAAGGTTGTGCAGTCTCAGACGTTAACCCCGTCTTTTACCGCACCCTTTCCCGTTGATCCTAAATGGGTTGTACTGCAAGACATGCAGATCAAGCTCGCCTCCCTTATGGAAGACTATTCTGCTGAAAAGGTTCACGATGATCCTCGCCGCTTAGCTAATCGAGATCCTGGCCTTCAGCCGCCAAAACGAGCCTTTGCTCTTCCTGTTGACGTTGGCGTTGCTAAGTCACGTCAATCACGCTTTGTAGAGCCTCACTCGATGCAGTCACGTGTTGACTTTCAGCCGCATATGGACGTTCAGCCACTTCCTAATGCTCTTGTTGACGTTCAGGACGTTCGCCAACCAGCGGAGTTGACTTGTTTTGACGCTGAGCGTCAACCACCGCAGTCTAGAGTTGTTTTGACTGCTCAGTCTAGGCAGTCAAAACAGTCTCGAGTTGACGTCGAGCGTCCTCCCGCTCCTGTTGTTGTTGACAGTCAGGCTGTTAAGCAGTTACATGACGTAGCGTCCTGGACTGCTACTGATGCACCAGTGCGTGTGGACTCTGCATGTCAAGCATTGCCAACCCCTTTGCTTGTTACTCAGCAGTTGTCGGATGAAGATCCTTCAGATGAGGACGTTGCTGACCCTCATCATGATGATCATCCTTCGGATGTAGACGAACCTAGAACGGTTCCTCCTTCAATGGACTTTAAGAAAGTCATGTTAATTTTCAAGGAGCTTTTTCCCGATCACTTTGTTACCGTTGCTCCTCGTTCGCCACCGTCTGAGTTTGCTCTAGGCTTACCTGCTAACATGCCAGCCTTTACTAAGCTAGTGCTTTCTCGCTCTTCCAAGAGAGCTTTACAACTTTTAGGCGACTGGTTGGATACCAGGAGGAGTTTGGGGAAGACGGCCTTTGCCTTCCCTCCGTCAAAGCTCTCGTCTAGATCGAGCGTCTGGTATGCCACGGGAGAAGTTCTCGGCTTGGGAGTCCCTGCCTCTGCCCAGGGTGACTTCTCAAGCCTCGTAGACTCTCCCCGCCGCCTAGCCATGAGACGCTCGAAGATTAGTTGGTCCTCCTCGGACCTTGACCATCTGCTGAAAGGCGTATACAGGGCCTTTGAAGTTTTCAACTTCCTTGACTGGTCATTAGGAGCTTTAAGTAGGAAAATCTCGTCGGCTGATAGAGATGTTTCCTTACTGATAATGTCATGTATGGATAAAGCCATCCGCGATGGTTCCAATGAGCTCGCCTCCTCTTTTACGTCGGGAGTCTTAAAGAAGCGAGAGTCCCTTTGCTCTTTTCTTTCGGCAGGAGTTACTCCCTGTCAGAGATCAGAACTGCTCTTTGCTCCCTTATCAAAGTCTTTGTTTCCGCAACAATTGGTTAAGGACATAGCTTCTTCGCTTGTGCAGAAGGACACCCATGACTTGATGGCGTCCTCTGCTCGCAAAGGGACTCCTTCTACATCCTTTGCTGTAAGACCCAGGATCGAGACTCCGGCATCCAGATTTATCCCGCCCTTTCGTGGCAGAGCTCCCAGCAGGGGAAGTACTCGTGCCGAGGGAAAGAGAGGAAAGAAGAGAGGAGCCAAGTCCTCACGTGGCAGAGTCTGACTGCCCACAGCCTCAGACAGCGGTAGGAGCCAGATTGAAGAGCTTCTGGCAGGCCTGGGAGAAGAAGGGCGCAGACCAACAGTCTGTTCGGTTGCTCAGAGAGGGGTACAAAATTCCGTTTGTACGCAAACCTCCTCTAGTGACAACTCCCATCGACCTCTCTCCCAGGTACCGAGAGGAGTCAAAGAGACAAGCCCTAAACCTAGAAGTGTGTCTGTTGCTAGAGAAGGGAGCGGTGGTGAAAGTCTCGGACCTTCAATCACCGGGGTTTTACAACCGTCTCTTCCTAGTCCCAAAGAAGACAGGAGGTTGGAGACCGGTGCTAGACGTCAGTGCGCTCAACGTTTTTGTTACAAAAACAAAGTTCACTATGGAGACCACGAAGTCAGTCTTAGCAGCGGTCAGAAAGGGAGACTGGATGGTCTCTCTCGACCTATGAGATGCGTACTTCCACATTCCTATACACCTAGATTCCCAACCGTTTCTGAGGTTTGTTTTCAGGAATGTGGTATACCAGTTTCGGGCCCTGTGCTTTGGCCTAAGTCCTGCTCCTCTCGTGTTTACGAGGCTCATGAGGAATGTGGCAAAATTCCTCCATTTATCGGGAATCCGAGCCTCCCTGTACTTGGACGACTGGCTTCTCAGGGCTTCGTCCAGTCATCGCTGTCTGCAGGATCTTCATTGGACATTGGATCTGACCAAGGAATTGGGACTTTTGGTCAACCTAGAAAAGTCCCAGCTGATTCCATCCCAAACTATACTGTATTTAGGGATGGAGATTCGCAGTCCAGTTTTTCGGGCTTTTCCGTCTGCCACCCGAATAGATCAAGCCCTGCTCAAAGTCCAACTAATGTTGAAGAGAGAACGGTGCTCAGTCAGGAATTGGATGAGTCTAGTAGGAACTCTATCATCCCTGGAGCAGTTTGTCTCGCTAGGAAGACTACACCTTCGGCCTCTCCAGTTCCATCTAGCCTTTCACTGGAACAAGGACAAGACGTTAGAGACGGTCTCAATCCCGGTCTCCGAACCAGTAAAGGCATGCCTGAAATGGTGGAACAACAATATCAGTCTGAGAGAGGGACTTTCCCTAGCAGTTCAGAACCCAAACCACGTACTATTCTCAGACGCGTCGGATTTGGGTTGGGGTGCGACCCTGGACGGTCGGGAATGCTCAGGTCTGTGGACCTCAAGTCAGAGGAGCATGCACATCAACGGCAAGGAGCTTTTGGCAGTCCACTTGGCCTTGATGAAATTCGAAAGTCTCCTTCGAAACAAAGTGGTAGAGATCAACTCCGACAATACCACAGCCTTGGCGTACATCTCAAGCAAGGAGGCACACACTCCCTCACGCTGTACGAGATCGCAAGGGACCTGCTCATTTGGTCAAGAGATCGAGGCATCTCCCTGTTAACGAGGTTTATCCAGGGCGACTTGAACGTCTTAGCAGACTGTCTCAGTCGGAGGGGTCAGGTAATTCCTACGGAATGGACCCCCCACAAGGACGTGTGCAAGAGTCTTTGGGCGACTTGGGGTCAACCCACCATAGACCTCTTTGCAACCTCGATGACCAAGAGACTTCCAATCTATTGCTCTCCAGTCCCAGACCCAGCAGCAATACACATAGACGCATTTCTCCTAGATTGGTCTCATCTGGACTTATATGCATTCCCACCATTCAAGATTGTCAACAAGGTACTGCAGAAGTTCGCCTCTCACGAAGGGACAAGGTTGACGTTGGTTGCTCCCCTCTGGCCCGCGAGAGAGTGGTTCACCGAGGTACTTCGATGGCTGGTAGACTTTCCAAGAAGTCTTCCTCTAAGGGTAGATCTGTTACGTCAGCCCCACGTAAAGAATGTCCATCAAAGCCTCCCCGCTCTTCGTCTGACTGCCTTCAGACTATCGAAAGACTCTCAAGAGCTCGAGGCTTTTCGAAGGAGGCAGCCAGTGCGATTGCAAGAGCGAGGAGAGCTTCTACCATTAGAGTATACCAGTCGAAGTGGGAAGTCTTTCGAGACTGGTGCAAGTCAGCATCTGTGTCCTCGTCCAGTACCTCTGTAGCCTAAATCGCAGATTTTCTTTTACATCTGAGAAAGGTTCGCTCCCTCTCAGCTCCCACGATTAAGGGCTACAGGAGCATGTTGGCTTCGGTCTTTCGACATAGAGGCTTAGATCTTTCCAACAATAAAGATCTACAAGATCTCCTTAAGTCTTTCGAGACCTCTAAGGAACGTCATTTGGCAACTCCTGGATGGAACTTAGACGTGGTCCTAAGGTTCCTCATGTCAGACAGGTTTGAGCCATTACATTCAGCCTCCCTGAAGGATCTCACCCTCAAGACACTTTTCCTAGTGTGCTTGGCTTCGGCTAAAAGGGTCAGTGAACTTCATGCCCCTCAGTAAGAACATCAGCTTTTCTACAGAAAAAGCCACTTGTTCACTTCAACTTGGTTTCCTGGCCAAAAATGAACTGCCTTCTCGTCCTTGGCCTAAATCTTTTGATATTCCTTGCTTATCAGAGATCGTAGGCAACGAACTGGAAAGAGTATTATGTCCTGTTAGAGCTCTTAAGTTCTATTTATCTCGTACTAAGTCATTACGAGGTAAATCTGAGGCATTATGGTGCTCAGTTAAGAAACCATCATTGCCTATGTCAAAGAATGCTTTGTCATATTTTATCAGATTTTTAATACGAGAAGCTCATTCTCACTTGAATGAGAAAGACCGATGTTTGCTTAAGGTTAAGACGCACGAAGGTAGAGCTATAACAACCTCCGTGGCCTTCAAGCAAAATAGATCTCTGCAAAGTATTATGGACGCGACTTTTTGGAGAAGCAAGTCAGTGTTCGCGTCATTTTACTTAAAAGATGTCCAGACTCTTTACGAGGACTGCTACACACTGGGTCCATTCGTTGCAGCGAGTGCAGTAGTGGGTGAGGGCTCTACCACTACATTACCCTAATTCCAATATCCTTTTTAATCTGTCTCTTGAAATGTTTTTAATATTGTTTTTTGGGTTGTACGGAAGGCTAAGAAGCCTTTCGCATCCTGGTTGATTTGGCGGGTGGTCAAAGTCATTTCTTGAGAGCGCCCAGATTAGGGGTTTGATGAGGTCCTGTTTGTATGGGTTGCAGCCCTTGATACTTCAGCTCCTGGGAGTCTTTCAGCATCCTAAGAGGATCGCTGGGCTTCGTGAGGAAGACAGACTAACAAGGCAGAGTAATCGTCTAAGTCAACTTCCTTACCAGGTACCTATATATTTTGGTTTTGTTATATTATAACTGTCAAAAACTCTAAGCATATACGCTGTAAACTTAATTAACTCTGGTCTCTACCTACCACCTTGGGTGTGAATCAGCTATTATATATTCACCGGCTAAGTTGAATATTTAAAAATTATATTTTAATTATAAAATAAATTTTTGAATATACTTACCCGGTGAATATATAAATTAAAGGCCCTCCCTTCCTCCCCAATAGAGACGCAGCGGGACGAGAAGAATTGAGGCTTGTTTACATGCATATGCGGTATATGGCCGATAGTTGGCGCTGGTGGGCACACCCGCAACCTTCATAGCGATCGCTCGCGAGTTTTTGTGTGTTTTTCTGTCGAGCCGCTGGAGCAGCAGCTATTATATATTCACCGGGTAAGTATATTCAAAAATTTATTTTATAATTAAAATATCATTTTTCATAATTCTGATCATCCTTTACATTCAGATCTTCCCAGACAGTTCCATCCTGTTGGTAATACTAGGCATGCAGTTAATTCTAATAGTCAGGCCTTCTCCATCACGAGGCTCAATACTACTCAGTATTCTAGAAGTTTTATTCCAGCTGTGACCAAGTTGTGGAATGATCTTCGTAATCGGGTAATTGAATCAACTGAACTTCAAAGGTTCAAACTTGCAGCAAATGTTTTATGATGTTGAACAGGCTGACATAAGTCTTTTTATAGTTTATATATGAAATATCTGTTTTCATGTTGTTTCTGTTTTTGAAATATATTATTTTAAAGGTTCATTATTTCTCCTATCGTTTATTTATTTCCTTTTTTCCTTTCCTCACTGGGCTATTTTTCTCTTTTGTAGCCCTTGGGCTTATAGCATCTTGCTTTTCCAACTAGGGTTGTAGCTTAGCTAGTAATTATGATAATAATAATAGTCTTGATTAGTGATTGATTTTCACCTGCTCTTAGTTAACGTGCCATAACATTGCTGATCTGTCGGCATCTTCATACATATTCAAGTGGACTCTACCCTTTCCTCCTGTATTGCAGCATTGCTATGATTGATATTTTCAAGTATGCCACCAAGTCACATTCTAAACTCTTCTTGGGCTTACCCAGTTAACTTGTTTTTAACCCTTTGAGATTTGATCTGGTCAAATGATGTCATTCAGATTTCACTTTAGATTCTGATGTCAGATGTTGCCATCCATAGAAAATTCAAATAATAATCATAATTATTTTGTTATTAGGTAGAACTTGGGTGACATAGGGATATTGTGTGGTGGGTTATATTTTCTCTCTCCCAAAAGTAGGGGCTATTCAGTGTGAATTATCACAGCCATTTCTACAAAGCTATACCCTTTCCTGTAATAAGTCTTTGCGTGTAGTTCCCTCTTTTTCTGAAGTTTGAAGGTATTTGGGATTCTTTTGCCCCACAGGTACTAGACCTATGCCCGGTACAAATGAAAGCTGAGAACCCTGCGTCAGTGTGTTCCCTTATGGACCATCTTTCACTAATTTGCGAAGGCAATGAACTGGGTGAGGTAACTTTGGTGCTCCCTCTAGGTAGGACTTGGGTTATTGATCGGCACTTTGGTGCCTCTCAAGGGTCTAGGCCTTCTCTGGAGCTTCAATGATCAGATGTTGTTAGTTGGCACTGGATGGAGTTGTCGATCAGATCTGTGAATCTGAGAACTCTGTTCCAATCAGCCAAACAATATCTAACCACACACACTCAAAGCAGTGATTGTTCTATATGCCAATGTCTGCTGTTCCATCATCTCTTCAGGTTGATCGTAAGTGTGTGCATTGATGGGGAAACTCCCCTGGGAGAGACTCGGATCACAAGGCATGCCTTACATGGTCTCTGAGTTGGTGGTCATTGAGCCTGATACCATGGCCACCCTCCAAACTTCTCCATATTGTAGCCTTTGTAAAAGTACAGGATTTTTGTCCTGTCTTGTGGAAGGCATTGGATTTCTTGTTATCCAGCTTGTTGCTTGTAGAGTCTTCTCAGCCACTTTCCTCACTGGAGAGGATTGTTTCACATAGTCTCCTCCACCAGAGATTCCTTCACTCGGTATTCGAAGGATCACTTGTCAATTTCCAGGAATCTTCCATACCATCTTGTCCAAGTCAGACAGGAGGCAAAGGCAGATCTTCATGGTGGCTGGGTGAGGGAAACCCCACCCAACTTCCTGCCTTAGAACATGAAATTGTTCTCAGATGCATCAAAGGAGGGGTAGGGCATGCAACTAGGTAATTTAGTCACCTGAGGTTTGTGGTCAATGAAAAAAAGCTTCTGCATATCATCGTCTTAGATGTGCAAGCAGGTTTTATAGCTTTGCAAGAACATTTAAGGTGTAAACTATACACTGTAGTGTTGATGTGCAACACCACCACTATAGTAGCCTACTTCAACAAAGAAGGGGGCATGGTTGTGCTCCCCCCTTTGCAAAGCAGATGTGCATGGGAGTGGTGTACTAATGGCTGAAAGACTGTCAGCCTGGCACATTTCTGGCAAGAGGAATGAACTAGCATATACACAGTTACCAGGGGCAGGTTGTATGGTCAGAGTAGTCCCTACATCCTTGCATAGGGGAGAAGCTTCTTACTCGGGGGACCACCGAGAACTGTCCTGTTCACATGGCTGAGCTGGATGCTCCTGGGGTTTTGTTACCCTGTCCAGACCCATGGGCTGTTTTGTAAGACACCTTCCACCCCCCATGGGATCACCAAAATGCTGACATTTTTCTTTCATTAACCCTGATGTGTCAGCTGATTAACTGAATGTTGATCATGCCAAGCCTTAAGATGACCCTTTTGGTTCCTAGATGGCCACATGACGAGTGATATTCTGATCTGTTAACACTTCTAGTTGAGAAAACTACCCTTTGCATTACCAATCTTTATCAACTCCAGCGTCAGACATACCACCAATCTGCAGTGGTATCTGAAGAGGACTCTGTATATGCCTGATTTTCAGTGTTTTCCTTAGTATTGGCAGAACCAAAAAAGAAGTGTCGAAGAGCACGGTCTCTTCCTGGCTTTTAGGCACCAGCTTAAACTAGAGCTCATAAAGTTGGGTGCTGATCCCACTAAGCCTAAAAAGAATTTGCATTTGGACAGGAGATAGAGTTCAGATGTGCCAACTGACCTTTACAGCCCTCTTTAAGTCAGCATAAATACCAATCCTTCAGTGCTTTTGTTCTTGGCCCTGTAGTTTTGGCTCTAGTAGTTATGTACATAGTCAACCCAGCTCCCAATCATTATAGGAAGCATATTGTCTGTGGTAACATAATCAGTGTGAGTCCGGAGGAAAAGTTGAATGACTAACATAAATCTTTTGCTTTATGAAGCACTCATACTGTTACACGCTGGATGAGACTTTGATGTTTGTAAGCTACATTTCTGAGCACCTTTCTAATTAAACTGGATTTGTAAGTAGTTTTCCCACATCTTTCCTTTATGAGAGGGATGATGGTGGAATGAACACATTCTTTTGCTATCATTTTCCAGGTACTGTATATCATAACAGACTGTGTCCCCCTTTTGGATGAGAGATTTGTTCATCGACCGAGTACCAGCTACTAAACTAGTAGTGGCCCTATGAAGGGCTGATAGGAGGTTGCTGGAGTCATCTCCTTCACTTCTTTAAGGGACTAGGGAGACTGGTATTTTCTAGGAGAGAAAAAGGATTAAACAGTTTAGGTCTAGGGGGACTTCCCAGCCACCAATAAGTTGGTCTTCCTATATTAAAGTATGAAAGTTTTGTATACATGTAGGAACAAGTAATGAATTTAATACGTACATTTTTCCTACGTATACAAACCTGAGTCTTTTAAAGTTGAACTCCTCGCAGCAACTACTCCTCTCAGTCCTGAACTTTAGGTCAAAAGTGAAGAGTCTTTGACAGAAAAGGGAGTGAGGGTGCAGTTACTAGGCTGTACTTATCACCTGTTGTTAACTACATCATTAACGATTTCAAGGCATGTCCCAGCTCTGCTAAATACCAACCCTATTTTAAAGAACTCAAGTTTTTAATGCTTGGAATAATGCAAATTAGTTTTTGAATTTATTGTATTTTATTAAGTATTCTTTTAAAAGAATAGTTGTGTAATTACCAGGATAGGTAGAGTTGTTTTATTGCTTTTGAGTTTATAGGTAGGAACTTTCAAGCTACCCTGCTGATAATGAATGATTTATAATAGATAAAATCTAAATGATTTCAAGCTGCATTTGTTATTGATCCATATAAATGATTTTATTGATTGTAGTAAGGTAAAATAGTTACTTTATACTGTAATATATCACAGTTGGTCTGCTACAATGGTGAACGCAGACTTTCCAATTTGTGCATCTGAAATTTAAGACCAAATTTTACATTTTACTAGTGGAGATAACTTTTTTAGCTTCAGTGCCATACAGTACGCTAATTTTTGTTGCATCTGATATCCTTGTGGAACGTGATTACTTGGTTTTTGTAGTAAATGTCTAATGAATAAAATTTTGATTAAATTATCTCACTTTACTGCTAAAGGCAGAGTTGCCTTGTGTGATGCATATAAAACCCATTTATAATTTTTTTAGTTAATTTCTAAAGATATATGGGTAATTCGATGTAAAGGGTATTTACTGTTATTAAGTAACTTACCAATTTGGTACATCTGCATATCACAGTTGACTGCAATGTGGATAAATGATTTGTATTTGTTTTACTGTAAAGAATGGTTAGAAAATTTTAAATTTTCATGCATGTTAAAAAAAAGTTTTATCAAGAATTGTTATTGGTATGATGAGTCTTATATGAATTATTGCATTTATTTTAGCTTTGGTAAGCTTCCTGAGAACTTATTTATTCATGTCTCAAGATATCCTCCTTTCCAGTATATTTACTATCAGCATTGTATCTGCTGTGGAATATAACTCTGGTGTTTTTTAGCCCTCTTATTGTAGATGAGGATTATGTGATTATGATATAAATTTTTCAGGATATGTGGTGTCTCTTCTGATGTTGATCTTTGTAAGCTTCTTTGAAATCTGGTGGCCTAATATATTCAGAGCTGAAATCTCATACAAAATCATTCTGATCTCCGTCTCAGTTGTTGCTTTTGGATGTACAGGTAATTTAGCTATTAATCATTTATTACTTGTCATAGTTTATCTGACTCATTTCTAATGTACGTTTAATCTAGATTTAATCTTAATAGACAATTTTAGATCATTATAAATCAGATAAGGAAGGTCTCCATTGACATGCAGTATTCCCTTAAAGGTTATTTCATTTAGAAAGATATAGTCAATCACTTAGCAATGGAGTACACTGTTGGTCCAATATTGATGTCATTATGGATGATATATATATATATATATATATATATATATATATATATATATATATATATATATATATATATATATATATATATACATACATTTATGTATATTTATATACAGGTACAGTATATATATATATATATATATATATATATATATATATATATATATATATATATATATATATAGATAGATATATATATATATATATATATATATATATATATATATATATATATATATATATATATATACATTTATGTATATTTATATACAGGTACAGTATATATATATATATATATATATATATATATATATATATATATATATATATATATATATATATATATATATATATATATATATTTACAGTAGGGTCCCGAATTATGTGAGAATTTGGTCGATCAATGACCTCGTATAAATGGAAAATCTCATATTTCGAAAAACACAATAAACAGAAATAATTCCATTGGGGCCATGGCACCCAGGATCTTGCCTATGCAAACGTGTTTACTACCCATTTCCAATACTTTCTATGTAGTATACTGTACTGTATTTTTTTATAATATCAAATTGTTTTTGTAAATAAATCAAACATTTAATATACTTCAAAGTTCTAATAACTTAAAAAAAGGTTAAAATTACAACCAGGATTGGTGTAAACACCGTATATTTCCCGTTATAACACGACCCAAAATACAGACAAATTTTGATGTTTTCATATCTATTGTATAAGACAACTGGTGAATAGCAAAACCATCACTCTATAGACTAGCTTTAGTTGTATCATTGAAAATCCAGAATTATCAAAGTAAAGGCGATTTTATATCATGCGTTTCCTAAACACGCCAAAAAGCACAATAAAAAACGGCAACCAATGATTTGTTTACGTTTATCTCTGATCATAACGAAGAAACGAATACATATACACATCTGTGTATAGTTTAGTTTTATATGATGATTTTGGTATTACCAATGTTGTTCTACTTCATTTTTCTTAGAACTTCGAAATAAATTAAATAATGTTTTTTCTTTATGACGCCACCTGAAACGGAAACCTACCATTTGTTTACTGTACGCTCCATCTTCGATCATAATAAACAAACAAAAGCTTTAAACACACATGATCAAAGTGATAACTAATGATATTAAAAGCATTTAGTAAATATTATGTTATTACAAATATTTTTAAATATTTAACTTAGCCGGTGAATATATAATAGCTGCTGTTCAGCGGCTCGACAGAAAACACACTAAAAAACTCGCGAGCGATCGCTATGAAGGTTGCGGGTGTGCCCACCAGCGCCAACTATCGGCCAGATACCACTCCTGCATGTAAACAAACCCTTCAATTCTTCTCTGTCGACCTTGACGACAAGACGTATCAATACTCGCTGTATAACCTGGAGTTTTCTCAACATATTTGGTGAAGTACTTCATTTTGGTTTGAGCTTTCGCAGTGCAGGTGTTTTTCCTCAACTTAAACTCTTGAACTCTTTTTTGGACAGATTTAATTGTTGATGACTTGGATTGTTTTTTGGACTTTCTTTGACTAATTCAAAATGGCTGACCCTTCACAAGTACCTAGATTTCGTAAGTGTAATGCTAGGGACTGTAATAGGCGTCTTCCAAAGGCATCTCTCGACCCACATACTGTGTGTTCTGATTGTCGGGGTAAAACCTGTCAATTGGGAGATCGGTGTGAGGAATGCGTGGGCCTTTCGGAATTCGATTGGCTCGAATACGATAAGTATGCACGTAGGCTAGAGAGAGATAGGGTAAGGAGGAGTTCCTCTAGGTCAGTAGATTTTTCCTCTCCACATGCCCCTGAACGTAATCCTTCCCCTGTAGTGATTGTACCTAACCCCCCTTCTGGCACTCAGGAACTATCTATGCAAGACATGTTACGTGCTATTCATGCCTTGGGGGAAAGAGTTGAAGCGTTAGCAACTGATCGTAATCAACTCATGGCTGACGTTAAAGAGCGTAAGTGTCAGAGTGCCACAGCGGAAAATAGTGGGAAAGTGATTAGTGCGCAAAGTGTTGTGAACAGTGTTGCGACCGAGGGTTCGTCTGTTCGTGCCTGTCGTTCACCTAGTCCGAGACCTCTTGCAAGCTCCCAAGCCCAGGGGAGAAGTAATGTCGTACGACTTATGGGTTCGAGAGGCCTTGATCAGCAAACAGACGTTCCCTCTATGGTATCAGGCGTATCTCACCAAGATCGCCCCTACCATAAGACGAGAGAGCCCATTTTCTCCTCGTCTTCCGAAGGCTTTTCGCATAAGAAACTGTGGAGCAAGGTTTCTAGGCCCCTTAAGCGAAAGTCGGTCCCTTCAGGACAGGTCCAGCGTCCTGGATGTAGTCATTGGGACAGTTCTGACCCGTTGCAGTCATCGGATGACTGCTCGCCGCCTAAGCAGCAACGTTACACAGGCTCAGAAAGTCTTGGTGTAGGCAAGGTTGTGCCGTCTCAGACGTTAACCCCGTCGTTTACCGCACCCATTCCCGTGGACCCTAAATGGGTTATACTGCAGGACATGCAGACTAAGCTCGCCTCCCTTATGGAAGACTATTCTGTCGATAAGGTTCACGTTGAGCCTAGCCGTTTATCTCATCGAGATCCTGGCCTTCAGCCGCCCAAACTAACCTTTGTGCGTCCTGTTGACGTTGGCGTAGCTAAGTCACGTCAGTCACGATATGTAGAGCCTCACTCGATGCGGTCTCGTGTTGATTTTCAGCCGCATTTGGACGTTAGGCCACTTACTAATGCTCCTGTTGACGTTCAGGACGTTCGCCAACCATCGGAGTTGACTTGTTTTGACGCTGAGCGTCAACCACCGCATTCTAGAGTTGTTTTGACTGCTCAGACTAGGCAGTCAAAACAGTCTCGAGTGGACGCCGAGCGTCCTCACGCACCTGTTGTTGTTGACAGTTCACAGACTGTTAAGCAGTTACATGACGTTGCGTCCTGGTCCGCTACTAATGCACCAGTGCGTGTGGACGCTGCGTGTCAAGCATTGCCAACCCCTTTGCTTGTTTCTCAGCAGTTGTCAGATGAGGATCCTTCAGATGAGGACGTTGCTGACCCTCAGCATGATGATCATCCTTCGGATGTAGACGAACCCAGAACAGTTCCTCCATCAATGGACTTTAAGAAAGTCATGTTAATTTTTAAGGAGTTGTTTCCCGATCACTTCGTCGCTGTTGCTCCTCGTTCGCCGCCGTCTGAGTTTGTTCTAGGCGTACCTGCTAACATGCCAGCCTTTACAAAACTTGTGCTCTCTCGCTCTTCCAAGAGAACTTTACGGCTTTTAGGCGACTGGTTTTGAAACCAAGAGGAGTTTGGGGAAGACGGCCTTTGCCTTCCCTCCGTCTAAACTCTCGTCTAGATCGAGCGTCTGGTATGCCACGGGAGAAGTTCTCGGCTTGGGAGTCCCTGCCTCTGCCCAGGGCGACTTCTCAAGCCTTGTAGACTCTCCCCGCCGCCTAGCCATGAGACGCTCGAAGATTAGTTGGTCTTCCTCGGACCTTGACCATCTGCTGAAAGGCATTTACAGAGCCTTTGAAGTTTTCAACTTCCTTGACTGGTGTTTGGGAGCCTTAAGTAGGAAAATCTCATCGCCTGATAGAGATGTCTCCTTACTGATTATGTCCTGTATGGATAAAGCCATCCGCGATGGTTCCAATGAGCTCTCCTCCTCTTTTACGTCGGGAGTCCTAAAGAAGCGAGAGTCCCTTTGCTCTTTTCTGTCGGCAGGAGTTACTCCCTGTCAGAGATCTGAACTGCTCTTTGCTCCCTTATCAAAGTTTTTGTTCCCGCAACAATTGGTTAAGGACATAGCTTCTTCACTCGTGCAGAAGGACACCCATGACTTGGTTGTGTCCTCTGCTCGCAAAGGGACTCCTTCGACATCCTTTTCTGCAAGACCTAGGATAGACACTCCGGCGTCCAGATTTATTCCGCCCTTTCGTGGCAGAGCTCCCAGCAGGGGAAGTACTCGTGCCGAGGGAAAGAGAGGAAAGAAGAGAGGAGCCAAGTCCTCACGTGGCAGAGTCTGACTGCCCGCAGCCTCAGACAGCAGTAGGAGCCAGACTGAAGAACTTCTGGCAAGCCTGGGAGAAGAGGGGCGCAGACCAACAATCTGTGAGGTTGCTCAGAGAGGGGTACAAAATTCCATTTGTACGCAAACCTCCTCTAGCGACTTCCCCCATCGACCTCTCTCCCAGGTACCGAGAGGAGTCAAAGAGACAAGCCCTGAACCTAGAAGTGTCTCTTTTGCTAGAGAAGGGAGCGGTGGTGAAAGTCTCGGACCTTTAATCACCGGGGTTTTACAACTGTCTCTTCGTAGTTCCGAAGAAGACAGGAGGTTGGAGACCGGTGCTAGACGTCAGTGCACTCAACGTCTTTGTTACGAAGACAAAGTTCACCATGGAGACCACGAAATCAGTCTTAGCAGCGGTCAGAAAGGGAGACTGGATGGTCTCTCTCGACCTAAGAGACGCATACTTCCACATCCCCATACACCCAGATTCCCAACCTTTTCTGAGGTTTGTTTTCAACAATGTGGTATACCAGTTTCGGGCCCTTTGCTTTGGCCTAAGTCCTGCTCCTCTCGTGTTTATGAGGAATGTAGCAAAATTCCTCCATTTATCGGGAATCCGAGCCTCCCTGTACTTGGACGACTGGCTTCTCAGAGCCTCGTCCAGTCATCGCTGTCTGCAGGATCTTCATTGGACATTGGATCTGACCAAGGAATTGGGACTTTTGGTCAACCTAGAAAAGTCCCAGCTGATTCCATCCCAAACTATACTGTATTTAGGGATGGAGATTCGCAGTCCAGTTTTTCGGGCTTTTCCGTCTGCCCCCCGAATAGAGCAAGCCCTGCTCAAAGTCCAACTGATGTTGAAGAGAGAACGGTGCTCAGTCAGGAATTGGATGAGTTTAGTAGGAACTCTATCATCCCTGGAGCAGTTTGTCTCGCTAGGAAGGCTACACCTTCGACCTCTCCAGTTCCATCTAGCTTTTCACTGGAAAAAGGACAAGACGTTAGAGACGGTCTCAATTCCGATCTCCGAACCAGTAAAGGCATGCCTGAATTGGTGGAACGACAATATCAGTCTGAGAGAGGGACTTTCCCTAGCAGTTCAGAACCCAAACCACGTACTATTCTCAGATGCGTCGGATTTGGGTTGGGGTGCGACCCTGGACGGTCGGGAATGCTCAGGTCTGTGGACCTCAAGTCAGAGGAGCATGCACATCAACGGCAAGGAGCTTTTGGCAGTCCACCTGGCCTTGATGAACTTCGAGAGTCTCCTTCGAAACAAAGTGGTAGAGATCAACTCCGACAATACCACAGCCTTGGCATACATTTCCAAGCAAGGAGGCACCCACTCCCTGACGCTGTACGAGATCGCAAGGGAACTGCTCATTTGGTCAAGAGATCGAGGCATCTCCCTGTTAACGAGGTTTATCCAGGGCGACTTGAACGTCTTAGCAGACTGCCTCAGTCGGAGGGGTCAGGTAATTCCTACGGAATGGACCCTCCACAAGGACGTGTGCAAGAGTCTTTGGGCGACTTGGGGTCAACCCACCATAGACCTCTTTGCAACCTCGATGACCAAGAGACTTCCAATCTATTGCTCTCCAGTCCCAGACCCAGCAGCAATACACATAGATGCATTTCTTCTAGATTGGTCTCATCTGGACCTATATGCATTCCCACCATTCAAGATTGTCAACAAGGTACTGCAGAAGTTCGCCTCTCACTTAGGGACAAGGTTGACGTTAGTTGCTCCCCTCTGGCCCGCGAGAGAATGGTTCACCGAGGTACTTCGATGGCTGGTAGACTTTCCAAGGAGTCTTCCTCTAAGAGTAGATCTGTTACGTCAGCCCCACGTAAAGAATGTACACCAAAGCCTCCCTGCTCTTCGTCTGACTGCCTTCAGACTATCGAAAGACTCTAGAGCTCGAGGCTTTTCGAAGGAGGCAGCCAGTGCGATTGCAAGAGCGAGGAGAGCTTCTACCATTAGAGTATACCAGTCGAAGTGGGAAGTCTTCCGAGACTGGTGCAAGTCAGCATCTGTATCCTCGTCCAGTACCTCTGTAGCCCAAATCGCTGATTTTCTCTTACACCTGAGAAAAGTTCGCTCCCTTTCAGCTACCACGATTAAGGGCTACAGGAGCATGTTGGCTTTGGTCTTTCGGCATAGAGGCTTAGATCTTTCCAACAATAAAGATCTACAAGATCTCCTTAAGTCTTTTGAAACCTCTAAGGAACGTCGTTTGGCTACTCCTGGATGGAACTTAGACGTGGTCCTAAGGTTCCTCATGTCAGACAGGTTTGAGCCATTACATTCAGCCTCCCTGAAGGATCTCACTCTTAAGACTCTTTTCCTGATGTGCTTGGCCTCGGCTAAAAGAGTCAGTGAACTTCATGCCTTCAGTAAGAACATCGGGTTTTCTACAGAAAAAGCCACTTGTTCTCTTCAACTTGGTTTCCTGGCCAAAAATGAACTGCCTTCTCGTCCTTGGCCTAAATCTTTTGATATTCCTTGCTTATCAAAGATCGTAGGCAACGAACTGGAAAGAGTGTTATGTCCCGTTAGAGCTCTTAAGTTCTATTTATCTCGTACTAAGCCATTACGAGGTAAATCTGAAGCGTTATGGTGTTCGGTTAAGAAACCATCCTTACCTATGTCAAAGAATGCTTTGTCATATTTTATCAGATTTTTAATTCGAGAAGCTCATTCCCACTTGAATGAGGAAGACCAATCTTTGCTTAAGGTTAAGACGCACGAAATTAGAGCTATAGCAACCTCCGTGGCCTTCAAGCAAAATAGATCTCTGCAAAGTATCATGGACGCGACTTTTTGGAGAAGCAAGTCAGTGTTCGCGTCATTTTACTTGAAAGATGTCCAGACTCTTTACGAGGACTGCTACACACTGGGTCCATTCGTTGCAGCGAGTGCAGTAGTGGGTGAGGGTTCTACCACTACACTTCCCTAATTCCAATATACTTTTTAATCTGTCTCTTGAAATGTTTTTAATATTGTTTTTTATGGGTTGTACGGAAGGCTAAGAAGCCTTTCACATCCTGGTTGATTTGGCGGGTGGTCAAAGTCATTTCTTGAGAGCGCCCAGATTAGGGGTTTGATGAGGTCCTGTTAGTATGGGTTGCAACCCTTCATACTTCAGCTCCTGGGAGTCTTTCAGCATCCTAAGAGGATCGCTGGGCTTCGTGAGGAAGACAGACTTACAAGGCAGAGTAATCGTCTAAGTCAACTTCCTTACCAGGTACCTATATATTTTGGTTTTGTTATATTGATAACTGTCAAAAACTCTTAGCATATACGCTGTAAACTTAATTAACTCTGGTCTCTACCCACCGCCTTGGGTGTGAATCAGCTATTATATATTCACCGGCTAAGTTAAATATTTAAAAATGATATTTTAATTATAAAATAAATTTTTGAATATACTTACCCGGTGAATATATAAATTAAAGGCCCTCCCTTCCTCCCCAATAGAGACGCAGCGGGACGAGAAGAATTGAAGGGTTTGTTTACATGCAGGAGTGGTATCTGGCCGATAGTTGGCGCTGGTGGGCACACCCGCAACCTTCATAGCGATCGCTCGCGAGTTTTTGAGTGTGTTTTCTGTCGAGCCGCTGAGCAGCAGCTATTATATATTCACCGGGTAAGTATATTCAAAAATTTATTTTGTAATTAAAATATCATTTTACTCACCGTATCCAGATAAATTTCTAAATTCGTAGCCAAGCTATTCTGGTTGTGCATACGCGCTCTCCAATGCGCCGCCTGACTTCGCCAGGGAGGTAGAAACATAGAATTGTACAACAAGTTTCGTTAGACGTAACCCTTGGGTTATTGCCGCAATTTAGGATGCCTGCCGGCCACTTGGTGCCATCGCATGCCATCATTGTGCCACCAGGGCACAACGAGTCTCGTTAGACGCCGAGTTTAGTGAAATGCAATCCTTCCGGTTTACTTTCTCGGGCTTATTTTCCCTACGAAATGGAGAGCTCTTCAGAGCACTCACACAATGGTTAGTGAAACATACTCTTGTAAGGTTAATTTTCTCAAGTCTCTATTCCTAATGGAATAGCGTCAGCTTCTGCTAGCGTTTACTAACGATAGCAAGCAAGTATTTACTTATGGGAACATTGGCTCTGCCCACAAGGCGGCCAGGCAAATGTTTAATACCGATGGTAGTTTGATCACTGCACTAGCTGTATACTGTATAGCTTTTGTGGACACACGCACACACAGAAACATGTTAACAAGGCTACAGCTTGTCGACAATCAATCTCTTTGACCAATAATGTTGTGATTCATCGCACATACATTATTCCCACAAGTGGGTTCAGGCTCATTTTTGATCACTTAACTGGAGGCAAAGAAGTACACTTGCAGAACTGCATGTGGGCAAACGATCTTTTCTACCAACAAGGAATAGGTACCATCAGACAATTAGAACTTTGTTCTAAGAAATCATTAGTTTCAGTGGTTATATTTCTTATGGATGGTCAGGTTATGCATTCCCTCCTACCTTCCCATAACCAGATATAACTAGCTTACTCTTGAGTAGACCCCTCCTTCTTTCCAGCCAGTTCCTTCTTAACTTTCGGAACAGCCGTCTTAGTGTTCAAAATACTTAAACTCCGAAACTTTGCATAAGCAAATCCTCTCCCTGGGAGGGAGCATTTAGAGCTTATGCCAGTTTTACCAATCAGAAACAAAGAAATACAAATGTTTTCATATTTTCTTAGGAATCTCGGCCAAAGGAAAAAGGGGCCTTGACTGTGAATGTTGATCAACGTTCTCCTATCAGTTCCGGACTCAACAAATCATCCGGGATATGGCCGTATGTTCGTCCCGCCTCGGTGATATGTGATATTGGTTCATAGATGGACTTATGTATACATTACCTGTCCAAAAATGAATTGCACATATGTCTCAATCTTGCTTTTTGGAAGTAGTTGCATGTTATTGGTCGTTAGTAACAAGTCTCTTTCTCGAGAGCAATCACTAAGGGATAAGCTGTAATACCATCTTCCTCTAGGGAGTACTGACTTCTCTGGTATTACGATCTGTAAGCATAGTTATACGGCCAACTCTTATTGGATCGAAGGCAATTGGAGGACATGATTTCGCTTTCCCCTTCAGAGCAGTTGTTTGCAACTGATTGCATGTCTTGACCTAAATTGACTTGAGATGGGTAATTGTTATTGTTACTAGTACTTGCTAAGCTATAACCACAGTTTGAAAAGCAGGATGCTATAAGCCCAAGGGCTCCATCAAGGAAAATAGCCTAGCAAGGAAAGGATAGGGAAATAAACTACAGGAGAATTTTAAGAACAATATAAACTATTAATCTTCAAAATAGCAAGAAAAGAGAAATAAGATGGGCAATCTATTGGTCCCTCGGGAATAACCAATGAGAAGTGACTTCTCTCTTGAGAGTCAATATTCCTTCTTCCTTTCATTTGAGTCCTCCAACCCTTGGGGTTGGTAAGCAGACAGAGTACTTGAGTGGTGCTGGCTGACCAGGTATCCCAAAGTCCGTCCTAATTCCAATGACTCTGAAGGAAAGACTATATTCTCCTGAAAGGGTTCCTGGTATAATTGGTCTTCCATAGCCTTTTTCTTAATCGTTATGAGCGAAGGCCTTCTTCTCTGGCAGCGCAGAGACTACTACCTAACATCCCACGGGATACGTAACAATCTGGAGGGCTTTGGTCATATTGTTTCGCCAGGTGAAGCATAATCTGACACGAGGAATAACCTGCTGTTTGTTCCAACATGGAGTACTTACCTCGAACTACTTTCTAAGGAGTATCTGGGATCTCCTCCCATCCGACCAGAGTTTTGTGTAGTTTACCCTACTTCCGTTTTCTGTGAGGGCTAACCTCAGGCGGATGGATACGTGCCCTGAGGCTAAGCCCGGGTCAGGGAGCGTGTTAGCTTGGGTCTCGACCCTCAGTAAGTTCTCTGGTCGCGTCGCGATATCATCTCGACGCTCTCCTTATCTCAGTGCGACCCTTTGTGTCCCTGTCCTTCACGCGGTATCCCTGTGCTTTCCCTTTGTGTCCCCGTGGTCTCGCGCGTTATCCTTGTGCTTTCCCTTTGTGTTTCCGCGGTCTCACGTGTTAATCTTGTGCTTTCTTATTCTTTCCCGCTGCGTTCCTGTGTCTTGCGGTGTATTGCTAGTGCGTGATGGAGCATCCCCACCGTTGTCCTGGGCCTATGGCCGGGAAGTCGTGTGGTGCGTTCCTGTCCAAGCCGGAGGTAGACCCTCACTCCTTGTGCTTGTCGTGCAGGGGCAGAGTGTGTTCTCCGTCGGACACGTGCCCAGAGTGTGAATCGTGGAGTGAAGTGCAGTGGGTACAATTCGCCATGAAAAAGAAGTCTTCCAAGAGGTTACCCAAGAAGGCTAGCACCTCTTCTCCCTTGACGTCACCAGGAGAGCCTCCGGAAAGAGTTTCTCTACCACCTTCCCCTACCCAGAGTAGGGGACGAGGTAAGTCCGTTGCGGGGAAGAAGCCAGTGGCTCTTCCCCAGGAGTCTGTTCTTCATGATAGCGGGGTAGCAGCTTCATTCCAGGCAAGCGGGGGGGCCTGAAGGTGAGTTTAGTGGGGGTTCTAGAGACGGTGCCCTGGTGCTTGCGGGTCACGTCTCGTCGGATGACCCCATGTGGAGTAAAAATGTCCCTGCCTCTTCGCCCGCATCATGGGCATGTTTTTCAGGTACCTCCGCAGCTGAAGGCGCCCCCGAGAAGGAAGTCTCACCCCCGTCAGATCACCTTGAATGGGTACCTCCGAGGACGCCCTGCAGGTCCCTGTTGAGGTTGGAGGAAGGCCTCGGAACCTGGTACCCCGACGTAGGGCGCCCACGCTCTCCCCCAGCGCCTCCGTCTTCACTACCAGATGTGTTTCTCCAGCCCACGCCTTCCACGGTCCATCGGGTCGTTCAGCCGCCGGCTCTTCATGCCCCTGCCCCACGGACGAGTTATGGAGATTCTTCAGATTCGTCGGTAGCAGCTGCCTCCAATTCCTCGGAAGGTGAAGCCCAGAAGAAACCCCGTCGGAGGCGTGAGAGGTCCCAGAGGAGGCATTCCTGTTCTCGCTCACGCTCCAGGTCTCACCACGGAAGAAAACGATCCAGGTCCCCCAGGAGGAAATTCAGGAGGAGTAGATCGCCGTGGGAAGAATGGGGTTCCGTACCCAACCATGTAGCAAGGTGATTGGGCGACCTCTTCTAGGCGGATGCCTGTTGAGCGTATGGCAGAGGTGGATGTCCCATGAGTCTGAACCTCGGTTGGACTCCGTCTTCAGGGCAGTATAACTCATGCCATTCATGCATCCTTTCCCTCCTCTAACCTCTCATGTGAAGACGAGTTCCTACGCAATCGGATATGTGAAAGAACTAACGTCTCTGACTGAAGTCTAGACCATGCTGGAGAAGAGCGCTCCAGGAGGCCCGACACGGGTTTCCAGCCTCCTTCAATCACCATTTCCTTGTAGATAAGGCATTTAGAGTCTGGAGACCGGTCATGCATCTCTCGGCTCTGAACGGGTTTTTTCAACAAATCTCCTTCAAGATAAAGGTAACCCTAATGGTCAGACAGGCCTTCAGACAAAAAGACTTTGCACTAACACAAAATCTCAAAGAATTGTACTTCCAAATTCCCATTCACCCATCCATAAGGAAGTACCTAAGGTTCCCACCCTACAAAAATACACCAGTTGAAGGGGTTGAGCTTCGGCCTATCCAGAGCAACACAAATTCTCACCCGAAGAATTTACCTAGTGTTAGCCTGGCACACGGTGCACAAGAACTGAATCAGCTGCTTCATTGCTTAGACGACTGGCCGATGCTAGCAGAATCAAGGGAAGCTCTTCCCCCTAATGTTGTCATGATCGGGGTGTCATGGCATTCTCGAGAAGTCCTCTTTGCAACCAATGCAAATCTGGTATACTTAGGGATGAACATAGAAACATTCTAGGCAAAGTCTTCCTGTCCTGAACAGGATTGGATAGAAGGAAACTAATAGCAGAACCGTTTCTAAGACGAGACGATTTGCCAGCAATTGTTGGCAGAAGCTGCTAGGACACCGTGCCCTGGTTCCTAACAGTCTTCTCCACACTCGAATCCTCCAGTGGCAGCTAAAGACATTCTTATCTCGGCACAAAGACCCTCCAGATCTATTGGTCCCTATAGGGCCAGAGCAGTAGAGAGACCTGCAGTGATGGGTATCGGATACTAAATTACTCTGGATTAGCTCTCTATCCTCCCCCGAGATGGCTGCATCAAAAGAAGAGAGGGGTTCACGTGTTGCACCTCACCATCTCCGGACGTTGGTCCGAAACCGAGTAACATTACCACATAAACTTCCTGGAACGAGAGTAACCTTTTAGCTCTCAAACTCATCCAACAGCCCTTTACAGAACTCTCCATGGTACTGGTTTGCAACAACACCAAGGTGATGGCTTACATATACAAGCAAGGAGGTACATTTTCTCAGTCCCTCTGCCATCTGGCTGAGGGGATAATCAGATGGATGGAAGACAAATCGGTTACCTTCTCAGCCTGTTTCATGCCGGGCAAGAGAAACATCTGGGCAGACAAACTGAGCTAGAAGACTCCGATATTGGACATCGAGTGGTCTTTGAATCAACAGATAGCCAACAAAGTCCTGACTTTGTGGGGATTGCTGACAATAGATCTTTTCACGACATCTCTCAACGTCAAACTACCGTGTAATGCTTCCCAGTACCAGATCCCCAAGCATTCTGGGGACAACCTAGATGTCTATGCGTTTCCTCCTTCTGCTTAATAAGAAGGCTTCTGAACAAAATTTTTTTATTTCATAACATATAAATGACCTTAATAGCTCCAATGTGGCAGCATGCAGAAGGGTTTCTAAACCTTCTACACCTCCTCACAAAGGCACCTAAGGGACTCCCTTCATTTCCTGAACTACTCAGACAGCCACATGCTCAGATTTTCCACAGACGACTAGCTTCACTATGCCTTCATGACTTGAAGTTATCCAGGAACTCTTTACTGCACAAGGTATTTTGCAAACCAACTCCAAGGAGAATGGAGTTGACTTTTCCTCCTTGACGGAATCATCTGTCCTCATACGAAGTACCACTCAACTTCGTCCCTGAGTTTATTGTAAAGTCTCAAATTCTGGCTGTATTGGATCCTAGGTTAGGTCCCTTCCTGATTGAGAGTGTCTGTTCTGTAACAAATGATCTAGATCAACTGTTATTATGCCCTGGAAGGGCATAATAACAGTTCCCTAAACAAATTGCTTGTGCTTGACCACAGATCAGTAGACTGTTTCCTAGTAGAGGTAAAGTCAATAAGAAGGCTACAAGGAATTCAATATCTTATTGGATCAGGATTCATTGAACGAGACCTCCATGTGGACTTGCGTCGTCTTGACCATAGTCTTAGAGCTCATAATGTCAAGGGTATTTGTACACCCCCGGCATTCAAGATAACTTTGTGACGTAGGTCGTACAGGAGGACGTGTGAAAAGTCAGTCTACTTTCACTGCCCACTACCTGCGAGACATAACCCACAGGATCCTCGACACATTCTACATAGGTCCTGTGGTGGATGCATAAAGTGGCTTGTGTTGGCCACTGCATGTGTGAACTGGGTGGTGGATCTAACTCCCACTGCCCCTCCCCCACGCTAACCATTGGAAGAGAGTAACACCTTGCTAAAAGTTTTAAAGCTAGTTTCAGCTGTTGCCGAAATGTATCTCCATAGTAAAGAGCTTCAGGTTTGTAATATTAGGAAAAACACAGATTATTTCCAAATTTGTCTTATTTTTATAGTACAGTAATTCGTATTCTTCCTAGCTATACAAACAAGAGTCCTTCAAGTTAAACATACCTCCATTACCAACTCTTTCAGTCCTGAACCAAAAAATCATAAGGGAG
This sequence comes from Palaemon carinicauda, assembly GCF_036898095.1. Lineage (NCBI taxonomy): Eukaryota > Metazoa > Arthropoda > Malacostraca > Decapoda > Palaemonidae > Palaemon > Palaemon carinicauda. The sequence goes on from NC_090725.1 coordinate 269,301,618, forward strand.
GTGCTTTTTACAAGTGGGAGTGGGCTCCTTGCCGACACTTAACTGCTTTATTAAAAGATAACCCATCCAGTTTGTGCTACAAATAAATTCCTCACTTAAAGGACTTAGGTTTGTATAACTATGAAAAATACAAATTACATAAAAGAAAATTCTGATTTTGTCATATTATGATATCTTCAAAGAATTTTCTTTTTAAAAAAGTGCAAATTTTTTCATTAACAAATACAGTCAAGCTCTCTCTCTCTCTCTCTCTCTCTCTCTCTCTCTCTCTCTCTCTCTCTCTCTCTCTCTCTCTCTCTCTCTCTCTCTCTCTCTCTCAGTATTTTGAAATTGGATGATTGTTATTTAATTATCATATCCTTGATTAATCTTCTATTAGAAGAATTATCATTTCAATGAAGAAAAATAAGGAAATTAGAATTTATATAGAATTTACAATAATCTGTAACTTCCTTGTTTGTAAAAAAATGCACTGTTTTTAAAAGAAAACTTTTTACAGTTATCATCGCATGATATAAAATTTGCTTTATTGTACTAACTCTAATTTTAATTTTTAGCATGAAGCACCATGGTCAAAGAGGAAAAAAGTTTGTCTTTATTGGCAGCCAGTTTAGTTACTTGTTAATCAGTCAAAGCTGGCAAACCTTTTTTATTGTGACCGTTGGTTCATACCGTTGTGTTTTTTTCACAAATTGTAAAGAAAGGAAAAGTAGAGAGGGACATATATTGTGTTAGCTTATTTTATGTTTAAGGAGATTTGAAAAAATTAATATTTTCCATCTAGAAATAAGAGAGATAGAGAAAAAAACATTTCTTTATAAAACAGGCAAATCTATGGAAGTTTTGAAGGAGCATAGCTAAATATAGTATAACCAGAGGTTTCTACGTAGAACTTAACCCTCTGGTGATCGGATGACACCATTCCACAGTAATGAATTTTTTATTTAAAGTCCTCCGATGATGCAATTGCGGCATCATCCAATGCTTATTTTGTGAAATATTCCTTAAAAATTGCTGCATTATCCAAGGCAAACAAGATTTGTATTTAAGTGAGGACAGGCCCCGAGCCAAGTTAAAAATTTGTACAGAAAACAGATAGCCTCAGTACCTTTGCAGAATTGGTCATGCAAACATTCAATACCTCGCAAGCATTCACCTTGTTTAAAGGTGTCAGGAGCTGCCATGATAAACTTCTTTCATACGCCATACTGATGGTCATCAGGAAGTGCTCTTGCATTTTATATTCATAAAAGGTGATTTCTATATATTTCCCATATAAAATAAGATCCTCTTATATAATCATTATATTTTTCATGAATATTTAAAAAAATCCATAATACAAGGATATTCTGCTTACATCATGAAAATGATCAATCTTTCCTTTGCATAATGCTATAAGAAAGAAGTTCATATATGTTATTTTTTTGGCTGTGTATGTTTCCTGTTGCTACAATGAGCTTGGAATCCACTCCTGAGGGTTCATTCGAGTCCAAGGTAGCTTTATCTTGAGGCTGCTCTCTCCTTTCCAATTTGTAAACTTCATTGGTCATAGATTCTTTGCCTAACCCTCAGAGCAAGGCCATTTTCATTAATAGGGCAGCTACTAAGTTTGGCTTTCTGAGTCCTCAGCACTACTTTCTCATTTGATGCCATTGATCTTACTCTTATGGTGATGATTATCATAATGACATCTACTTCTTGTCTGAAAAATTATTAAGACCAATTTTACTACTGTAGCTAGAAGTTGGTAGCAACGTCAAATCAAATTCAGGGCTGTAAAATACTTGACTTTGTATTGTCAATACAGAGGCAGCCATATTAGACACTGGCAGTAGTCAATACATTGCTGTATACTGTTATAATTTTTAAGGACTGACACAACAGGTGAGGATTGGGGAAGGATGCTGCATCCATTATTCCCAGCTCACAAGTCCTTATCTATCTATATACCAAGGCACTTCCCCAAATTTTGGGGGGTAGCCGACATCAATGAAATGAAAAAAAAGGGGACCTTTCATCTCTACGTTCCTCCCAGACTGGCAAGGGACTCACCGAGTTCGGCTGGTACTGCTAGGATGCCACAGCCCAAACTCCCCCGTTATTCACCACAGATGAAGCTTCCTAACGCTGAATCCCCTATTGCTGCTACCCCCGCCGTCATCCAAGGTGACTGTAGTTATTTCATTGCATAACTGATAGGTTTAGAAAACCTTCATACTCTTTGGTAGACCGGCTTTCTGTCTTATAACTGGACCTGTATGGGAACTGTCTTAGTTCCCAACATCGTCTTCACCATTACTGATAATGAGAAGTGGTTTACTGGGTATCTATTGGAAAAGTTCCTGAGCAAGACTCAAAGCCTCAGCAATAATTGTTTTTTACTCTCCCAATCCATTGATCAGGATTGAAGTTATCTTGAAGAGGAAAAACATCAGATACTCCTGTAGGCTTTAACATTAGATCATATTTTATAATCCTGAAAACTAGTCTATTACTGAAAGTAGTGTCCATTTCTTAGGGAAAGGTATGTTCTATGATTTCATAAGCCGAGTTTATCTCAATTCATGACCAAATCAAGGTTTATAATGGTTGTCTTAGTACTGTACTATCTTGCAAGGTTATTTTGTAACGTTTTGATACACACTTTTTAGTTAAACTGGCTAATGTAGTATTTTTATTACTAGCTAAGCTACAACCCTAGGTGGAAAAGCAGGATGCTATAAGCCCAATGGCTCCTACAGGGAAGAATAGCCTAGTGAGGAAAGGAAATAAGGAAATAAATAAGCTGTATGAGAAGTAATAAACAATTAAAATGGAAGATTTTAAGAACAGTAACAACATTAAAACAGATCTTTCATATATAAATTATAAAAAGACTTATGTCAGTCTGTTCAACATAAAAAGCATTTGACGCAAGTTCGAACTTGTGAAGTTCTACTGATTCAACTACCTGATTAGGAAGATCATTCCAGAAATTGGTCACAGCTGGAATAAAATTTCTAGAATACTGTGTAGTATTGAGCCTCATGATGGAGAAGGCATGACTACAGTATTAGAATTAATTACATACGTAGTAGTTAACGAATAGGATGGCACACTGCGGGAAGATCTGAATAGAAAAGATGGTCAGAATTATGAAAAATCTTTACAAGATGCATAACAAACTAATTGAATGATGGTGCCAGGAATTAATATCTGGATGAGGAATAAGAAATTTAATAAACCGTAAGTTCCTGTCCAACAAATTAAGATGGGATTCAGCAGCTGAAGACCAGACAGGAGAACAATACTTAAAACAAGGCAGAATGAAAGAATTAAAACACTTCTTCAGAATGAATTGTTCACTGAAAATCTTACAAGACTTTCTCAATAAGCTAATATTTTGTGCAATTGAAAAAGACACAGACCTGATGTGTTTCCCAAAAGTAAACTTCCTGTCAAGAATCACACCTAAAGTTTTGAAAGAGTCATACAGAGTTAAAGAAACATTATCAATGATGAGATCTGGATGTTGAGGAGTAACTGTCTTTGACCTACTTACAATCTTACTTTGAGTTTTGTTAGGATTCAGCTTCATGCCCTATAATTTGCACCATGCACTAATTTTAGCTAGATCTCTATTAAGGGAATCAGAAACCCCATACCTACATTCAGGAGATGGAATTGGTAATATCTTGATAACTGTTTTGGTTATTTTCCACATTCAACCCTATTATTCTATTTGAATTTTTCTATTCTCTTGTTACAAACAATACAAATCTAGCAGAGAATTATAATTTTTCACCATCAGGGATGCTCCAAGAACTAGATGTTGAACTTGTACAGGTGGAGATAGTCTTTGGAGTATCTTGAGATAGCTATTGACTACAGATTAGACTATAAAGTACTGTAATAGGTTTTGAATATAAAATGATTAATATGTTTGAACAAAAATATATTTTGTCATTAGATATATGAGATATTATTGCTTCATAAGGCTTCAACATCTATTGCAGTGAAGTTTTACTAAAAAGAAAAAAAAATAATTTAGCTTTAATTTTACCGGGGGGGGGGGGGGGGGTTTATTGTCATTTTTTTCTCACCAAACATTGATATCAATGAATTGAATGTACCTGTATTTGAACCAGGTAGATGGAATTTATTTTACAGAAAATGTAAAATAAAGTATTGCTCTTTGTGAAATGGATTTTTCATCTTTGTTTGTGAAGTGGTGATAATTAAATTTCCTCTTACTGTTTCAGTCCAGCAGTCAAGCTTTTATGGCTATACCAGCATGTTGCCAAAACGTTATACTCAAGCAGTTATGACAGGAGAGAGTGAGTACTGGTGGTAGTAGTTTATTTCTGTAGTTAAAGATGTTATTATTTCAAAGGTAATTTCCAGTATCCTATGCTGTACAGCTTTTCTTATACAAGCAAATGACTTTTAACTTGCTCATGAATAAAAAAAATTGTTCTCCTTAAGGTTATCAGTTTTAGAGAGCCACAATCTTGAGTTACAATTGCTCTTTAGATATAAAACTTTGTGAAGAAGTATATCCTTCTTGCTAAACTAGGGGAAAGTAACAAATTGTTTTTTTTATTGTCATGATTTGCATGCATGAAGCAGTTTATTCAGAATGTTAATTATTTTCCTTATTTTTTATCTTTTATTCTCTTGACTGCTTATTACGACAACATACATACATAACTTGGCCATTTAAATTTTTTATCATCCTACTTTTTATGAATTGCACAGTATGTAATGGTATATAAGACCCATGATAATATAAGATCTGTTTTTTTTCAGCAGTGAATATTTAAAAATAAAATCAGCGAGTTTAATATATTTAATGAAATATTTAGGTACATAATATTGTATCTGTAAAATAAAAAGCCCTAATAAGTAGAGCTAAAATAGCTTATTTGGAAGTGTACTTTTATGATACTGTAATATGAAAATTTAGAAGAGAAATAGTAATCCTTTTTATTATTAGAATTGGTATTGTGTAATAATATCCAGTTACAAGAAAAAAATTCTGCTTAGCCATAGTAATAGGCATTATTATAAGAAAAAGAAACTATTGTTTTCATAACACTAATATATTTAAGTACTGTACTGTATTTGAAATTGAGGATATGAGAATGCCAAAAGGAGTAAATTTGTTATGACAATCATAATAGCTCATTTTACAATGTTCTGTTTTTAAGCATTAAGTCTATGTTGCCATAATGTCTTAACATAATAATCAGGCATTGATATAATTAAACCGACATACATATTTTAAAGGCTAAACCTTTACACTTTCATGTGTAGGTCTCCTATAAGAATTGATACTATCAAATTGTAGACATATTAGAAGAATGATCAATCATATATTATTATGGGCCTACTATGATGTGAAACTTATTTATTATAAGCCAGTTATAAGACTGACCTTTCTATCATTATGAGCCTTTCATATGAATTAAATATACATGTTAGCAAAGCCCTGCTATATGCATTAATGCTTTACTATAGGCATGTGATTGTAACAACTCTCCTGTTATTCTTTCGTGTTTGTAAAGTTATTTTATGTCATTACATATTTTAATGATCTACCAAGGAAATTGGCAGTCTGTAAGATCTATAACTTATAGTGCATCCAAAACTATGTTATCAATTTTCATTATATCAACACAGGTTTTTTTAGCTCAAATCATTATACTATAAGCTTAAAGCAGCTGAAAATCCATTATCAACTAAATGAAATGAGGTAAAGTTACAGAACGATCACTAAACACTAGTTGCATTTTACAGTATTATATAGTTTAGAAAACCACTGGGGAAAGATATGCAGTGGAATGATTTCTGCCCCCATTCATACTGTGAACTCTGACTCTCGTTTCCTTTTCACAATGTTTGCTGTTTCATACACCTATATGGAGGCCTATCTGTAGGCTGCCAAACCTCTCCACACACTGTGCCATTCATCACGAAGATGAAGAAAAATATTTCAATACCATGTTCATGTACAGAATAAAACGACATTGCATGAACACACAACCTCCTACTTTAATGCAGTCCAGTGCATATTAGTTAATTGAACAGTATTTTAGTCACATATATAACATTTCTTATTACCGGTATATAGTATCGTATTTGCTAACATAGGATCTTTTCTCAAAATGATAGTCTGATAATATCATATATGCCAGATACTACCCCCATTTTTATTTGGGGAAAATAAGTCTTCATTTCAACAGATGTCTTTAAAAGGATGATATGATAAAATTGATTTTTCTGTTCTTATTTACATATAATGAAATATTTCTTGAGGATTCAGACAAAATACTTAAAAACCCCGGTAATAAAATGATTTTCTTGGTTTTGATTTTTGCTTATTTAATTTATTCTTATTTTCAAATTATGAAACAATATCTGAGACTGATTAATATGTGAACTATGAAGGAAAAGATAAGACCTGAATGATATATTTCATAAACTGCAATATACTGTACTGTATATTAAATTGTTATGACAACAAGAGTGATATGTTAAGAGTAAAAGTTCTTAGTTGGTTTATGAATTTAGACTCAAATGTCATCTACCTAAAAATACCTGTTTTTATTAGAAATTTACAGGGCTGTAAGTGTTGTTATAACCGTGAGAGATATGGTGTAAATGAGAGAATTTACTATTAATTTATTAGCTTAATCTTAGTTAAAGGTATACTTTTTCAATAAGAAAGTTCAAAGTTTTATTTGTTATAGTGTATGATATAAAACTTTAGTTTTAAAAGATGCACAGTGGGTATAGATATGGTATAAACCCGGTAAACTTCATGGATTATGAATTTATTTGCGGTTATGATTGGTTACCTATTTAGCTAATCTCGAATGGTTGATAAATTTATTAAACTAGATTGGTACTCTCCTATCTTGTTCCTTCACTATCCCACCTCCATCATTGTGTGTATGATTCAGCAATAGGAACATCAGTGAAGTTTGATGAAAATAAACAATATTAATGATAAAATTTATTATTTTTAATTGCCTGATGTTCATATACATGGCTTTCCTCCTTCCCACTGATCAGTAATGTCAAGAGACTAATGATCAGGTTTTCAACTTTGAGAACTGAAAAGTAGTAGGTAATATGTTGTATCCTTGACTATTTACTGGCCATCATCTGCTATATAGCATGATGGTTCCCAGATTGGGAGGCATATGGCAAGGAGAGAGAATGGAAAATTTTTATTTTTGTGTAGATTCTGGCAGAGCTTAAAGTAGAAGCATTATGACCATCAAATGAGTATAAAGATAATAAATTTTATCATTGAGCTTCTGTTTATTTACTTAGTAAACTAATTTTAAGAATACAGTACTAGGAACATAGTCGGTTTATCATACATCGCTTAGGTGAGAACACAAATGTTTGGGAGCATTGATCGATTGGGCTCTGCCCACTGAATAGAATTATATAGTTCTGCCAGTTAGAACTGAAAATACAGATTTTAAAAGGGCCCATTAATAATTGTCTACTTGAATATTGATTATGAGTAACAGAGATGATCATAAGTTTCATGATTTTATGCAAAATTAGAATTAATAATCAAAACTTTACAATTTTCATCTTTTTAGAACATAAAGTACCTGGGTAATGACTCGAAAGTATTAGCTGCTAAAGCGTCATTATAATTTAACACGTCACAACTCCTAGCGGCTGATCTTACATTATAAGTCATGTGGGTTAGTCCATGTGTATCATGATACACTCATTTGTTAGCCAACCTGACATTGCTAAAGGCATAAGAAAACCTGTGTGCCTGCCAATAGAGGCATATGACACACCATGTTATTATTCAAGGCACAGAATAGTTGCTCATTAACGCTTGGTCCAGAAGATTGTTATTGTTGTTGATTGGATGAATTAACTATTTAAGAAGGTTTGCAATCGTATTCGTCTTTTTCTGTGTTGCCTTTCCCATTCCCATTTAGTTAGGGGATAAATATATCGTCCATGAAGCAAAATGCAGTTTTGGAAATCATAAGAATTAATTATATAGCCTTTCTGCCATAAGTGCTAAAGAGCAATTTGCATAATGATTCATCCCTTCATCTTGTGATATTCAACTTTGGGATTTCTGCGAATAAAGATCCATGCAACATTGCTTGCATTGTCTTTCTGTATATCTTGATTTGAACCATGTTGTCATATCATGATATTACTACGGTAAGAGTTTCACTTCAATTGAATTTAGTATATCTTGTTTCATTTAGATATGTTATTTATGTCTCTTCTCTGAGCTTTAGGATTTTCTAATCTCTTTTAGCAAAGTTGAGTTTATCTTTCTACCTTTCTTCTTACTGTATGCATGTCAGTATTTATCAGACAGCTGACGTGTACCTGACCACCACCCAGGCACTGCCGGCTTAATCATCTCCGGGAATCGCATTGTGACAAAGCTGTTGTTGGACGACCAACGAACCAACACCATGATCTTCTTCGTAATCTCCATAGTATTTGTATTCATCTGCCTCATCACGCATGTTGCTGTACAGAAGACTACATTTATACAGGTTTATCATTTTTCATTGATGTTTTTTGAGAATTCACTCATAGAATAGATTGTTTTTAATTCATGTGACATGTAATCTGTACACAAGATAGATTCTAAATTAAAGCTTATTATAAAAATCATAACATTAATTATGTTGAGTGATCATAGTTTCTTTGATTAAACACACAGAGTATTAATAATTGACAATTAAATTGGTACAATACTTTTTTAACACATTTTTGAGTTATAACATTTATAAAACAAGCACAATAATACTGCATGACAAGCTTTGCCATAATTTATAATCAGTTTTCTATCAGTGAGTATGAGAGACTACTATGTTTAACATTATCTTTATGCTATTTTTTCAATGATTTTGACATTTCAGCTTGATTTTTAGATAACTGTATAGTTTTGGTAAGTACATATTTGAATTCCTGTTCAAAATGATGCAAGTCAGGATCAGTGAAAACACTAAAAAAGCTGGTTGTTGGTGTATTTGTTATTACCTTCTAGACTACTTGTTTCATAGCATGTTAGCTATTACTTCATTGAAAACATTTTAATGTTTGAAATGAAATTTTTCATAAATCTAACATTGTGATAGATATTAGTTTCATGAGATCTTAAATTTTCTTAATATTTATATCTTATTAAAATTTTTTAGAATATTTTCATGTCAAGTAAAGAGCAAATCGGTTACTCATTGATAAGGTGATTATGACAAAAAAAATCAGTGGATGACACCATATGCAGTTATCAATTGTAGACCCGTGTTTAAGGATGTGGAATTCTAGGAGAATCTATGTAATATCTACTAAAAATTCTTTTAAATTCACGACTATAAAATGCTGAAAACTAAATTTTCTCTTCTTCCAATAACGTAGATATCCTAGACTGGCAGTCTTCTGTTGTTTTTTTATATCACAATGAAGAAGAATAGGCTTATTTTATTTGCCTTTTTTTTTGTTTCAGTTCTATCTCAACTTATGTCGAACCAGTGAAGATAGAGATGACCTTAAAAGAATAACCTTAGAACCATCAGAAGATAATATTTTGGTAAGTCTAGTTGTGACTATGGTTATTATGTTCACATCAAACAAACCCTTGATCATTGAGAAAAAGTTTAATACTTTAAATCCAAGGTGGTGAGAGTTTTCCCCCTTAGGGTAAGGCCACACTGGATGCAGGAAGCATTGAGGTACAGGCACAACTTGAGCGGTTGAGCAATGTCAAAATGACACATGGCCATACCATACATCACTCTTAGTAGTCGGTAGAAACTATCCTGCTGAAGTATATCATCATTGCATTTGGGTAGGAAATTTACTTTAATTAAAAATTGAGCAGTATCAGCAAGAAAAGCGGATGGAGGACCCAAAAGAATTGTCTCCTGCAGGGCTCTGTACTGGCTCCCATTTTGTTTAACATTATACAAATGACCAACCAGAGTTTCAGGATATACGAAGATTCATATATGCAGACGGCCTGTGCATTGCCACACAGTCCCAATCTTTTGAAGAAATAGAGGAGAGACTATCAAGAGCTTTATCATCTTTCTCAGTATACTTTAAAAAATGGCACCTCAATGCAAACCCAACAAAACGCAGGAGTGTGTATTCCACCTCAACAATCATGAAGCTAACTGGAAATAAAGATCATATAGGAAAAGAGAGAATTAGATACTCACCCATATCCAGTATATCTAGGTATTACTCTTGGCAGAATTCTTACCTTTAAAGAACACACAAATGAAACTAAAGAAAAAACTATCAATTAAAAACATACTGCTCAGCAGTATGTTTCTAGGAGATAGTCTTCAGAAGTGTGGATATGTCACTAATGCTGATTACCCCTGTGGTGAATCGCCCCAAACCATGGACCACATCCTCTTCTGCTGCCCACTGGGCCCTGCATGTTCTGATGTAGATCTACAGGAAGCAAATGACAGAGCAAACCATTAGATACATGCGTAGTGGGATAGGATAGGATTTTGATGATCATCATGGCTAGAGCTCCCACAAACAAGTTTACCTAATGGAGTAACATTACCAATTCTCCAAGAAGTGCAAGAAACCTCTTCTTGCTAAATTAAAAAAAAAAAATAATTGATAACTTGGGAGCTACAAATCAGTGGTATTTATAAAAGAAACAAGGGAAAATACAGTTTGGGTCTACATATTCATACAAATCAAGGTCCATTAAGAGTGTTTTAATTTCATGGGACTGAAAAGCTAAGCAGTTTATTATTATTATTATTATTACTATCCAAGCTACAACCCTAATTGGAAAAGCAAGATGCTATAAGCCCAGGGGCTCCAATAGGGAAAAATAGCCCAGTGAGGAAAGGAAATAAGGAAATAAATAACTGAAGAGAACAAATTAACAATAAATCATTCTAAAAAAAGTAATGTCAAAAGAGATATATCATATGTAAACTATTAACAACGTCAACAACAAAAATGTCATATATAAACTATAAAAAGACTCATGTCCGCCTGGTCAACAAAAAAGCATTTGCTCCAACTTTGAACTTTTGAAGTTCTACTGATTCAACAACCCGATTAGGAAGATCATTCCACAACTTGGTAACAGCTGGAATAAAACTTCTAGAGTACTGCGTAGTATTGAGTCTTATGATGGAGAAGGCCTGGCTATTAGAATTAACTGCCTGCCTAGTATTACGAACAGGATAGAATTGTCCAGGGAGATCTGAATGTAAAGGATGGTCAGAGTTATGAAAAATCTTATGCAACATGCATAATGAACTAATTGATCGACGGTGCCAGAGATTAATATCTAGATCAGGAATAAGAAATTTAATAGACCGTAAGTTTCTGTCCAACAAATTAAGATGAGAATCAGCAGCTGAAGACCAGACAGGAGAACAATACTCAAAACAAGGTAGAATAAAAGAATTAAAACACTTCTTCAGAATAGATTGATCACCGAATACAGTGATACCTCGGTACTCGACCATAATCCGTTCGAGATCCGTGTTCGACCTCCGATTTGTTCGAGTACCGAATTTTTTTTCCCCATAAGAAATAATGGTATATATTCTATTCCGTTCCCAAGCACTCGAACAGGCCCAAAATATTAATAAAACGTGTACCTAAACAACAATAATTATCTAAATGTGTATGAAATTGGTCAGAAAATCCTATAAAACAATTTTAAACCATTTACTGTACTAAAATAAAACAATTTTAAACCATTTTCTGTACTGTAGTGAACATACCTTTGAGCAGCGGTTCGATGGCATACAGGGATGGATGTGGAGAGGATGGAAGGGGGAGGTTACTGCTTGGAAGGAGAGTCCCCTTCCATGATGTGGCGGGGTAGTTCTCCTTCAGGAGTTGTTTCTCTCTCCAATGAAAGGGTGGGCAGATCTATTTCAGGGGTTTCTTCTCTTCTTTGTCTCTTCTTTGGAGGAGAAACAGGCTTTGATGTAGCAGCTTTCTTTTCTTTTGTGAAAAACTGGTCTATTGTTAATTGTTTCTTCCTCCTCTGCAGTATTCTTCGAAAATGATACATGACACTATCATTAAACATATGCACTGCCCGGTTTGCTACTGCAATTTCTGGGTGGTATTTTTCAGCAAAAGCCTGCACATCTGCCCACTTGGAACAAATTTCATTGATGAGAGAACTTGGAACATCCTCCCTTACCTCATCCTCTTCTGAAGATTCCTGCTCCACAATCAGATCCTGCTGCTGTTGTTGTTGCAGGTGCAACAATTCCTCCACAGTCAACTCGGTAGAATGGCTTTCTACAAGCTCATCAATATCATCCTTGTCGACCTCAAGCCCCAAACTCCTGCCCATGACAACAATTTCCTCAACGACATCAGTGTCATCAGAAATTACAGGGGTAGCAGTGCTTGGACCCGCCTCTGGTTGGAAACCTTCAAACTCCCTCTCTGTGACACATGATGGCCACAGCTTACGCCAGGCAGAGTTCAATGTCCTATAGGTCACACCTCGCCAAGCTTGGTCAATCATGTTAACAGAGTTGAGGATGCTGAAGTGTTCCTTCCAGAATTCCTTTAGGGTCAACTTCGTGTCACTGGTCACTTCAAAACACTTTCTGAAAAGGGCCTTGGTATAGAGTTTTTTGAAGTTTGAAATGACCTGTTGGTCCATGGGCTGGAGTATGGGAGTAGTATTGGGGGGCAAGAATTTGATTTTGATAAAGCTGTATTCTTCTTTCAAGTCATCCTCGAGACCTGGAGGATGTGCAGGAGCATTGTCCATAACCAGAAGACATTTCATTGGCAAGCTCTTTTCAATGAGGTAAGCCTTAACCTGGGGGGCAAACACTTCGTTTATCCACTCAGTAAAGAATTGTCTTGTGACCCAAGATTTAGTGTTCGAGCGCCACATAACTGGTAGTGCACTTTTACAAATATTATTTCGTTTGAACACCCGGGGGTTGTCCGAGTGGTACACTAACAAGGGTTTGATCTTGCAATCGCCACTTGCATTTGCACACAGCAACAATGTTAGCCTATCTTTCATTGGCTTGTGACCTGGCATCTTCGTCTCGTCCTTGGTAATGTACGTATTGGCTGGCATTTTCTTCCAAAATAACCCAGTCTCATCACAATTAAAGACTTGTTGTGCGATCAAATTTTGTTCATTTATGTACCGATCGAATTCCCCCACGTATTTATCGGCTGCAATTTGATCCGAACTAGCTGCCTCCCCATGCCTAGTAACACGATGAATACCTGTTCTATTACGAAACTTTTCAAACCAACCCCTGCTCGCTTTAAATGTAAATGAATCACTTTCACTGGTACTCGGACTTTTCTTCACTAATTCTTCATAGATATGCAACGCTTTTTCACAAATGAACGCTTCACTAACACTTTCCCCGGCCAACTGTTTTTCTTTAATAAATATTAAAAGCAACTTTTCCATCTCCTCAATCACTTGTGGCCTTTGCTTAGTTACCGCCGTAACTCCCGTTGCAACATTCGCCTTCTTAATCATTTCTTTATGCTTTAAAAACGTAGAAATGGTCGACTTCGCCATTCCGTATTCTACCGCTAAATCGGACACTCGTACACCATTCTCATATTTCGCTATAATTTCCTTCTTCAACTCGATCGTTGTTCGCACTGTTTTCCTCTTCTCCTTCCCCTTAACACTCATTACTTTCTTGGGACTCATTATGAAAGCTAAAAAAGCAATTAAAAGCACTGAAAATCACTAAATCACAACGAATGCTGATCGCGCGTTGTCTGAGTGACGCTCTCGAGAGAACTGATGCTTCCCGAACAAGCGAGAGTGGCCGAGATGGCGCGATCATCACAAAGCCCATGCGGTCGTCACGTGTTCGGCTGGTCGAGTACCGAATTTTTGGTCGAGCACCGCAGCAAAAATTTCTCGAAAATTTTGGTCGAACTCCGAATTGTTCGAGTATAGAGTCGTTCGACTACCGAGGTATCACTGTATCTTAAAAGACTTTCTCAATAAGCCAATTTTTTGTGCAATTGAAAAAGACACAGACCTTATATGTTTCTCAAAAGTAAATTTGCTGTCAAGAATCACGCCTAAAATTTTGAAAGAGTCATACATATTTAAAGAAACATTATCAATACTAAGGAAAACAGAATCTAAACTCTTTAGCCTCAGGAAAACAGAAATGAGAAGATTTAGATTCTCATTAATCTGTACACTGTCAAACATATCGACCAAAATAGTTTTCTCTTCCTTTGTACATTTAGTGAGGTCCATCAGGTTTAAGTAAAGGAGAAACTGTTAAGTCTACACCAAAGAGTACAGATTTAAGGGTACCCCACCCTGTAAGGGGGTTGTACTAGAAAGGGTTTTTCATTGTCAAATTGTTTTCTTTTTCTGTTGAAGCATAAACTCTCTGAGCAAAAGCTCTTAGCTTAATACAGTATAGTTATTTGAAGTCAAATCTAATCTGTTTCACTTTGAAAGATGATCATCCTGTTTTCTTCCCCCCATTTTAACATAGGTAAATTGACATTACGAGAGATAAAAAAATGGTTGTACTCCAACTTATATTTCATGTTGCTAACTCTTCTTCATCTAATCAAGTAGAGGCTAATTGACATTACGAGAGATAAAAAAATGGTTGTACTACAACTTATATTTCATGTTGCTAACTCTTCTTCATCTAATCAAGTAGAGGCTAATGAGAAAATTTAATTTCTACTTAATTATGTACTGTTTAAATAATTCACCCTTTTCTTATTTTGGTTTTCAATTTAACAATGCCAACTCAGAATTGGGTACTTAACCATTGATCATCCATCACTTCCGTTACTTGTGTACCTACTTCAGTTTATTCTTAAGCTCTTTTCTCTTGATATATGTGCTGGTTCATCTTATTTATTGAGTGTGCTGATTCATCTGCTCAGTTCGTTCATCAAAGGATCTTGATGATAGACGGCACTCATTGCTTATTTGAACTTAACTATTTTTTTTCTTCATCTCACCAGTTCATTGATAAAAAGTCTTTGATCAGACACTACATTGTTCTCTTCGTGTTAAAGAGTTCTACCTCTTTAGTTTACTTTTTACATGTTTCAACACTAAGTCTTTCTACTTGTTATTCATATAGCATGCCCTGTCATTACTTTAGCAGGGTTTTCCTTAAATGAAATGCACAATTTACTTGATAAGGATTTGGTTATGTTATGTTGAAATTACAGGGTATAATTCATGAGTAACTTAAACTGACTCTTATTCTCTATACAAGAACTTACTAAGATGTATAGGCATGCCCTACAACAGTGGTTGCCTATGTCATCGTTGACTTTATTAGAAACATTCTGCTGCCTATTCCTCATCTGGTTTCATGTTGGTGATAATCTTTTTAATGCATTAATACTGTACTCTTAATTCCTACAGCCATCCGTAATTGATTACTGCTATGCACCGTCAGGTTAATGCGAGAATCAGCACAATGAATGTGGGTTAAGACTATTTAAGTAAATAAGAATTTTTCAATATTAATCTTACCCGATGATCATGTAGCTGTCAACTCTGTTGCCCGACAGAAATCTACGGTCGGGATACGCCAGCGATCGCTATACAGGTGGGGGTGTACACAACAGCGCCATCTGTGAGCAGGTACTCAAGTACTTCTTGTCAACAAGAACGCAATTTTTCCTCTGTCGTGCCTCCGGCTAGACCTACTTGGATACGCTGTTGATTCTGGAGTTATTGTTCACGATTTGGTGATGTATTTGCTCTAGAGTTTAGCCTTCGCTATTCAGGAAGCTTTATCTTTAGCTTAGCAAGCTTTTGGAATTAATTTGAATTAATTATGGTGACGAAGAGAGTATGGACTCTCTTTCACTTTTAAATGGCCGACCCTTCCCTTAGACGGAAGTGTTGGTGTCGAAGAGAGTATAGACTCTCTTTCACTTTTTATTTTATATCTCTCCGCCATTTATAGGCCTCTTCGATTAACTTTCCTTTTTTTTTTTTTATGTTTGTTTATATGCGACCTTTCCTAATAGTAGGCGGTCCTTACTTGGAACCGAAGTTAATTAACATTGAGCTCGTCATATCGTTTTTCCTGTTAAGAATTTATGCTATTTTAATTTTAATGTTTTTGAAAGAATTTCTTTGATAAGTCTCGTACTGTTTTCAAAGTTGAACTAACGTTTTGTTTAGTCTCCGCAGTTGTTGACGTTCAGAACATTCAACTTGCGCTCTATCGTTACGATAGAGAGAGAGAGTATTCACGGTTTCACGTTGCAGTAAGAGTAAACCGATTCTAGCGTTTCGTTCATTTTTCTTAGCTTAAATGGTTTCAATTCTAATAAAGGAACTTTTTATTTGGGAAACCTTTCAGTTTTTTTCCTTTAACAAATAATATGTTTTAACGATATATATAATTGGGCTCATCTCTCAGGTTCTAAGTCAAGAGAGAGAGAGAGAGAGAGATAGAGACGGAGGGAGAGAGAGGAGGATAAACGTTTCGTTCAAGCGGGTAACGTTGTTCTCGTTTTTTTTGCTCTTCTCCCTAGTCGATAGAGGGGAAGAAGGTAAAACGTTTCTAGAGTTTTATTCTTGTTCCCAGGCTTTATGCGGTGAGAGATTTTAAACGTAGTTTATTTGATCTAGTGTTTAGTCTCTTTTCCAGCCACTGAATTCTTTATCTTTCATTATGTTTTTCTGTTACATTGTAATACTGTTTTCGCAATTACTACCTTTTAATGAAGGATAGGATTGCGTGTTTCAGGTACAAACCACTTAAAGTTTCGAGTTCAGTGAAATAAGTGCAAACAGAAAATCAAAAGTGATAAAGTGATATGCGCAAAGTGTTACAGTGTTGCGTTCGAGGGTTCGTCTGTTCGTGCCAGTTGTTCACCTAGTCCGATACCTCTTACAAGCTCCCAAGCCCAGGGGAGAAGTAATGTCGAAGGACTTATGGGTTCCTCAGGCCTTGATCGACGAACAGACGTTTCCCTCCGTGGTTTCGGGTGTATCTACACACGTTGCCGACGTGATCACCCCACCCACACAAAGACGAGAGAGCCCATTTATTCCTCGTCTGCGGAAGAGGTTTCTCGCAGAAACCATGGACCAAATCTTGCAGCTTTTAAGTGCAAGTCGGTCCCTTCCGCGCAAGTCCAACGGCCTAGGTGTAGCCACTGGGTCAGTTCGGACTCGCTGTAGTACGACAACTGCACACCTCCTAAGAGAGGCTAGGTGGTACCGCAACAGGCAGTAACTCCGTCTGTTGCCGCACCAGCTGTTTTAGACCCTCAGTCACAACGGACAGTAGCTCCGTTTGTTGTTGTCTTTCATAGACCCTAGTGGTCCATGCTGCAGACTATACAGTCTCAGCTTGCTCCTTCATGCAGGAGTATCATGCTGGAAGGTTGACAATGCAGCCTGTTTACCTACAACCCGCCGAGGTTGTGCGCTCAGCAGATACTGCGGCTGCCTGCTCCCACCCTCCACCTGTGAGAGCTCCACCACCGATGTGCAGTCCACCCTGCCAGACGCATGTTCTTGCTGCACCATCTGCTAACATGCGTGAGCTACCGCATCAGCAGTGGGAAGGTTCTGTAGAGCTGCCGGGTTCCAGCACTATGCGGCTTTCTCCGCAGCCCATGCAGCATGCTCTGCATACCTTACAGCATGCTCTGCATACCTTACAGCATGCTCTGCATACCTTACAGCATGCTCTGCATACCTTACAGCATGCTCTGCATTCCTTACAGCATGCTCTGCATACCTTACAGCATGCTCTGCATACCTTACAGCATGCTCTGCATACCTTACAGCATGCTCTGCATACCATACCGCATGCTCCTCAACCCACCGCAGCCCCTCCCACACACCAGCACTCTGCTTTTGTTGTTGCCAGCTCCCACACTCCGACTGCGGAGAAGGTTGACGATGCACCCGTGGGCCTACACCTCCCACGGTTGTGCGCCCGGCATGGCTTCCTGCTCTCACACTCTTGTTGTGAGAGCTCCTCCACCCATGCACAGTCAACCCTGCCAGATGTATGATGACTCCCACACACAGAGCACTCCGTTGCCGTGCGGGAGCTACCACAAGCTGCAGTGTTTTGACACGGTGTGTCAGCCTCCGCAACACACTGTGGTTACCGCCACTCGCCAGCAGCAAACTAGTCAGGCAGGAGTTGAGGCTTCCCCACACATCTTTGGTTGTTGCCAACTCACAAACTGTCATGCAGTTACATGACGTTGCCTTCTGGTCTGCTACTTATACACCAGTGCTGTATGTCCTCACGCTCCTGTTGTGGTTGACAGTTCAGTTTTTGACAGTTCACAGACTGTCAAGCAGTTTCATAACGTTGCCTTCTGGTCTGCTGCTTTTGCACCAGTGAAACCCTCACTGAGAGAACTTAGCTTTTCTCGGATATGGTTCCTGTAGATGAGAAAGTGCTGTTCTCCCTCCTTCTGATATTCCCTTGAGGACTCTGTCATTTGGAGAGGAGCCTTAAGCTGCTTAGCCTCCTATGGACTTTTATTTAAGCATAACATGCTTCCAGGGAGGGTAAATGGTTCCGCTTCAGTCGCTAACCCCGTCTGTTGCCACACCTGCTCCCATAGACCTTGAGCTTTGTTGCAAGACATGCAGTCCAAGCTTAGTCCTTGATAGAGGATTTTTTTTTACGGAGTCAGTGTGTCACTGGGAAGACGTTCAACAACCAGCAGAGGTGACTTGTTGTGACGCAGTGCGGCAACCTCAGCAACCCGATAAGGAGTTGTCTGTACTACCCAGACAGTCTAGACAGTTTCGGGTTGTCGCTGTACTTCCTCGCTTCCCGATGGTTGACAGTTCACAGACTGTGCAGCAGTACCATGATCTTGTTTCCGGCTCCGTCAGACGACTGGCTTTTAAGAGCTCCCACAAGTCGTCGCTGTCTGGAGAATCTCAGATGGACTATGGATCTGACCAAGGAACTGGGCCTCCTGGTCAATTTAGAGAAGTCCCAGCTCGTCCCATCCCAGACCATTGTCTACCTGGGTATGGAGATTCAGAGTCGAGCTTTTCGGGCTTTTCCGTCGGCCCCAAGGATCAACCAAGCCCTAGAATGCATCCAGAGCATGCTGAGAAGGAACCGATGCTCAGTCAGGCAGTGGATGAGTCTAACAGGGACACTTTCATCGCTGGCCCTGTTCATCGAGTTAGGGAGACTCCACCTCCGCCCCCTTCAGTATCATCTAGCTGCTCACTGGATAAAGGACATGACGCTAGAGACGGTCTCAGTTCCTGTTTCCGAAGAGATGAGGTCTACTCTAACGTGGTGGAAGAACAGCTTTCTTCTCAAGGAAGGTCTACCTTTGGCTGTTCAGAACCCCGACCGCCGTCTCTTCTCGGACGCATCAGACACGGGCTGGGGTGCGACATTGGACGGACAGGAATGCTCGGGAACATGGAATCAGGAGCAAAGGACACTTCACATCAATTGCAAGGAGTTGTTGGCGGTTCATCTGGCCTTGATAAACTTCAAGTCCCTCCAGCTAAACAAGGTGGTGGAGGTGGACTCAGACAACACCACAGCCTTGGCTTACATCTCCAAGCAGGGAGGGACTCATTCGAGGAAGTTGTTCTAGATCGCAAGGGACCTCCTCATCTGGTCAAAAGATCGAAAGCTCACGCTGGTAACGAGGTTCATTCAGGGCGATATGAATGTCATGGCAGATCGCCTCGGCCGGAAGGGTCAGGTCATCCCCACAGAGTGGACCCTTCACAAGAATGTTTGCAGCAGACTTTGGGCCCTGTGGGGTCAGCCAACCATAGATCTGTTCGCTACCTCGATGACCTAGAGGCTCCCGTTGTATTGTTCTCCGATTCCAGACCCAGCAGCAGTTCACGTGGATGCTTTTCTGCTGGATTGGTCCCATCTCGACCTGTATGCATTCCCGCCGTTCAAGATTGTCAACAGGGTACTTCAGAAGTTCGCCTCTCACAAAGGGACACGGCTGACGTTGGTTGCTCCCCTCTGGCCCGCGAGAGAATGGTTCACAGAGGTACTGCAATGGCTGGTCGACATTCCCAGGACTCTTCCTCTAAGAGTGGACCTTCTACGTCAACCTCACGTAAAGAAGGTACACCCAAACCTCCACGCTCTTCGTCTGACTGCCTTCAGACTATCGAAAGACTCTCAAGAGCTAGAGGCTTTTCGAAGGAGGCAGCCAGAGCGATTGCCAGAGCAAGGAGGACATCCACTCTCAGAGTCTATCAGTCTAAATGGGAAGTCTTCCGAAGCTGGTGCAAGGCCAATGCAGTTTCCTCAACCAGTACCACTGTAACCCAGATTGCTGACTTCCTGTTACATCTAAGGAACGTAAGATCCCTTTCAGCTCCTACGATCAAGGGTTACAGAAGTATGTTGGCAGCGGTTTTCCGCCACAGAGGCTTGGATCTTTCCACCAACAAAGATCTACAGGACCTCCTTAGGTCTTTTGAGACCTCAAAGGAACGTCGGTTGTCCACTCCAGGCTGGAATCTAGACGTGGTCCTAAGGTTCCTTATGTCATCAAGATTTGAACCTCTCCAATCAGCCTCTTTTAAGGACCTCACATTAATAACTCTTTTCCTCGTGTGCTTGGCAACAGCTAAAAGAGTAAGTGAGATCCACGCCTTCAGTAGGAACATAGTTTTCACATCTGAAACGGCTACATGTTCCTTGCAGCTCGGTTTTTTGCTAAAAACGAGCTTCCTTCACGTCCTTGGCCTAAGTCGTTCGAGATCCCAAGCCTGTCCAACTTGGTGGGGAACGAACTGGAGAGAGTACTTTGCCCAGTTAGAGCTCTTGGGTACTATCTAAAAAGGTCAAAACCTTTACGAGGACAATCAGAAGCCTTATGGTGTGCTATCAAGAAGCCTTCTCTTCCAATGTCTAAGAACTCAGTTTCTTACTACATCAGGCTTCTGATTAGGGAAGCACATTCTCATCTGAAGGAAGAAGACCTTGCTTTGCTGAAGGTAAGGACACATGAAGTGAGAGCTATAGCTACTTCAGTGGCCTTCAAACAGAACCGTTCTCTGCAGAGTGTTATGGATGCAACCTATTGGAGAAGCAAGTCAGTGTTCGCATCATTCTATCTCAAAGATGTCCAGTCTCTTTACGAGAACTGCTACACCCTGGGACCATTCGTAGCAGCGAGTGCAGTAGTAGGTGAGGGCTCAGCCACTACATTCCCATAATCCCATAACCTTTTTAACCTTTCTCTTGAATACTTTTTATGGGTTGTACGGTCGGCTAAGAAGCCTTCCGCATCCTTGTTGATTTGGCGGGTGGTCAATTCTTTCTCGAGAAGCGCCGAGGTTAGAGGTTGTGATGAGGTCCTTTAGTATGGGTTGCAGCCCTTTATACTTCAGCACCTAAGAGTCGTTCAGCATCCTAAGAGGACCGCTACGCTCAGTAAGGAAGACGTACTTAATAAAGGCAGAGTAATGGTTCAAGTCGTCTTCCTTACCAGGTACTTATTTATTTTATGTTATTTTTGAATAACTAATAAAATGAAATACGGGATACTTAGCTTCTTTGTTAACATGTATGCTGGTCTCCACCCACCACCCTGGGTGTGAATCAGCTACATGATCATCGGGTAAGATTAATATTGAAAAATGTTATTTTCATTAGTAAAATAAATTTTTGAATATACTTACCCGATGATCATGAATTTAAGGACCCGCCCTTCCTCCCCATAGAGAACCAGTGGACCGAGGAGAAAATTGAGTTCTTGTTGACAAGAAGTACTTGAGTACCTGCTCACAGATGGCGCTGTTGTGTACACCCCCACCTGTATAGCGATCGCTGGCGTATCCCGACCGTAGATTTCTGTCGGGCAACAGAGTTGACAGCTACATGATCATCGGGTAAGTATATTCAAAACTTTATTTTACTAATGAAAATAACATTTTTAAAATGAAATCTATTTCATTACTGATCCAACGTATTTTCGATCCCACCACCCTCCCCTCCTCTAATTGGAATAAAACAATGATTAGTATTTTGAGCATCATGGTCACTAATAGTAGCATATTGTAGTGGTTGTTGGTGAGTTATGGGAGATAAAGTCATACAAATCCATTCCTAATCCTCTTATTTTTTAATTTGTTAACCAAAACTACTCTTTCAAACATTATAGAATAATGAATGTTTTGTGAATATTGATTTTTTTTCCATTTTTGTATTTAAAAACCATCACAAAACTTGAGAATCACTGTTCCCTTTCACTTCAAGATCATCATTTATTACTCCTTCTCAAAGTATATAACTGTTGTTTTGTGGGGGACTTTGATAACCTAAAAACTAAAATCTTACATTTTCAATACTCTTAGCTTTTATTATCTTTTCTAGGTAATCTTTTTTATTCAAAATTTTGATTATAGGTTGATGTGGCTGGTGGTGTAAGTGGTGAAGGAAGTGCTGAAAGTTTGTATGGTGGAACAGTAACGCCTTCCGAATCTGTTGCTACTTTCCACTCTGCAGCAACTCTCCCTGTATCTGCATCCATTGATCCAATTTCATCTTCATCACCCAACTACAGGGTTGAACATGTCATTTTAGGAAGAGTGAGAGGAGGCTATTCATCTGCATACACAAGATCGATTAGGTTGTGGTCAGCTATTAAGAGTAAGTACATATTGGCTTCAATTTTCTTTTTTAGAGGTGTCTGTGTCCATACTTTAATCAGATCATAACTACAATTAGTCATACATGTAAATTGGAAATGAATGGCTATATGAACATCTCGTGGAAAGATAATTGTCTTGCTGCATAAAGAAGTGGATCCCTTAAAGGATTTAGGCTGTGGATGCATCTCACATGGTACACTGTAGGCATTACTTATGAGTGTTTGTAGTGACTCTCTTTTACCCCTAGCTGCACTCGCTCTTTATCCCGTTACTTTGCCTCCATTCTGGCTTCCTGTCTTCCATCTTGTTGTCCAACATCTGAAGTTTTACTTTAAAAAGCATGTGGAAAATTTCTCCAGTTGCACCTAGGTGCTGCTTGGCTTCCCAGACTTCAGTGCATGCCAAATTCATTAATCCAATCCTAAGAAGTGAAGACCCCACAGCCATGAGTAATATCCTAAATCCTCAATTTTCCTTATAAATTTTAAATATTTAGCTCTGATAACAATTTTAATCATCCGCAAGTGTTTCTTTTAAAAAAAAATTTGTGGTTAGTCTTTCATTATTTTTGTTGGCCTACTCTTAAGGAAATAAGTACTCTTTTATTATTATATCAACTATTTGAGTAGCTTACTGTTTCTAATTTTCTGGTAATATGTGAATATTTTAAGCTAGGCTACCCTATTTACCCTTTTCGTTGGATTTTATATAGGTCTTTCTTTTTTCTACTTTCATGTATTACTCATTTATTTTATAACAGATGCTTGTTTTCATGGGAAGAAAACTTTTAAGTTAATAATAAAATAAACTTATTAATTTGACGAATCTTACCTTGAGTTCACCTTGCTTATATCTATGAAGTGTGAATTTTTAGACTTTTAAACAGAAAACCAGATTTTTGTCTCTACCTGGAATCACCAGGCACCTGTCCTATGGGGTGGGGGAATTTGAGACCGATGATCCAGAAACTCGCCATACCTCTGGGTTCTCACAATATCTACATTGTTTACAATGCAATTTTCATATTTTCAGAGGAATAGTTGGTACAATTGCTTTTTAGTTAGTTTCTGACTATATGTCACTCATCCCTAGATATTAAATTCAAAAAATAAAATCCACATGATACCATTTTACTTAACTTTACGTTGGTCTAGGTGTCTCATGACAATGATGAATGGCTGTTACAGCTTGTTTGCTGCACCTTTCGTCCTCTGGCCCACCCCTGGAGTCCTTGCTTCTTGGCAGATCGGGTATCGCTGGCATAGTTACCAGGATCTTTTTCTTTTCTCTCTCCAGCTGACAGGATACCGGTGCTCCTATGTCCTCTGTTTAGTGGGAGTCGAGTGGGAGTGCGCCAGAGCAATGCAAATTGACTGACCAGGTCGGTCAGCCGGTCACAACCATGGCTTTTGCACGAATGGGGCGACCCTTAGGTCGTGTGGGCTCACCTGGATTCAGCTTCCAAACAGGTGTGGGTTATTGGGTGTAGGATAACCTAGTTGAGGTGCCATATCGGGACTTTAGGGCAGGGCAATGTAATGTTGTAAGGAGTGAGTAGGAAGAATTTTGTGCAAAATATGAAGAAAAATCTTGCATCTCTAAGGGAATATACATACCTAGTAATCTTAACTATTCTGGCTTACTAAAAATCAATAACTTAAATGAGCAATTAGTAATGCACTGGTGTGATGGGCATACATCTTAAAATTAATCAGACCTTAATAGGTACTGAGAGATAAAATAAGCTGTTTATAAGTCAGCAGTACTAACGTTAGATTTAAAACTCGCGAAATGATTTATCTCAACATGTAGTTTAAGGAAAGAACCATCGTATGCCAGCGTAAGGATTTTGTTTGGCTTTCCTATGCAGTGACGTCACGAACATGGCTTACAGTATTGTCAACAATTTGAATTAGCACAGTCTACCCGTGTTTCAGTAAAGGAAACATAAAGTGTGGGAGCAAATGTTTCAGGGATAACTATAATATTGGGGGCTAGACCAAAATACTGAAGGAAAGAAGAATGAAGAAAAATTATTCACAGGTATTTTAAGTTATCTTCCTTAGGAAATGTCCTTCACTATAGGAAGGGTATTTGCAATGTCATTAAACATGTTACTCAAGGTACCCTATGTTGCAGAAAAGGGATTTTGACAAAGAAAAAAATCTATTTCTGGGCTCATCCTGTGTCACTCTGTGAAATGCTCCATATAGCACCATTTCTAAGGTATAAATACTGCTAGATATACCAGGGAAAAAGTTGCAAGGAATGCCAGGAATATACCCAGCTCGCTCACCCTTATAGGGTGTCGGTATAGAAACTAGGGCGTGTTAGAACCACTACCAGAGGTCCCTTACCAATTAGTCTTCTCCTTCCTCAATATCCCCCGATACTACGAGGTGCTGTTCTACATCCGACTACTGTCCGCTACTACGGCTACTGCCCCCCCCCCCACCACCACCACCACTACGACTACCCACTCTTCTCCCATCATTCCTCTTCTAGCACCGTGATATCCACACGCGTTTGTTTTCAATGGCCTTTTTGTGACTGTGTCTTTGAAGATCTGACGTTTTGGAGAACCCTACTCCCAAGTTAAGTATTGTAATTATCTGTTTTGATAATTCTAGGTAGCGACACACGTAAAATTAATAATATTGTTAATTTTAGTCTCAGCAGCATTGTGTGATGCTTCCCTCAAGGGCATATTCGGCAGCCATTTTGGTGTCGCTATCTCCGAGAGCTTCATGTTGTTTACGACTTTCAATTAGTTCCTCATACTAATTGTAGTCGGGTTTATTTAGCTCTAGACATCTTATACAGTACAGTGTTTAGCATGGTTATTGAAGTTTTTTAACGTTTGAGTATTAATTAGGCTATTTTGGCGTTCATTTGGTTAGCCTACCCGACCGGGCAGTATGCGGCTTCGGAAGATGGCCTACACCAGTGAGCCTCTCCTTCGATATACATATCTTATATCTAGGTTAGGATGTTCCTATTGAGTATTATGTGGGGAATTGGAACATGTTTTACTTTATATAGGATGTTATCCTTAGTCATGGTACTACCTGACCACATCGGCATTATACCCGATTTTGGAGGGCTAGTTATTGTTTAGAGCAATTTAGTCTTCCTGACCAGGTTGGCATTTTACCCGATTATGGAGGTTTAGGCTATACGCTTGTATCACACATGTTCCTCTCCCTATTTACCCCCCATTTTTTTTATAGCCTATTTGTCAATATTGTTTTTTGCTTTAGTGTTTAATACTCTTCATCTTGTAGATGAAGACAGATTATTGCGGGGATAGAGAAATAAAATCCTGAGCCGTAGACTGCTTTTATTTCCAGAGAGCGATGGGTAATTATGTTGGTGCTCTGCAAGGTGAACAGCTTGTGTCAAGAGAAGTGAGAAGATAGACCATGCATATGCATGGAGTACTGACAGCGTGACTCTCGTGTGGTTGTATTTGTAATATACAAAACTTATGAGATGTAAAGGGTATATATATATGTAAGATAATACATACAATAATCTACACTAAAGTAGGCTTTAGGGATAATAGAATTATACAGTAAGATCTCTTTTAAAGGTTTAAAGGCCACTCATAAATAGCAGAGGCAAGGGACAGTGACATTATCTTAGCAAGCAGGACAAAGCCCCACAGACTGACCATATATATGATCAGCACCCAAGCCCTCTCTCTAGCCAAGCTAGGACCAGGGAAGGCCAGGCAATGGTTGCTGATGACTCAGCAGGTAGACCTATAGACTCCCCCAAACCCCCACCCTTAGCTAACAAGGATGATGAGGTTGCAGTGACCAAATGAACTAATGAGTTTGAGCGGAAATCAAACCCCCCTCTAGCAATCACTAGACAAGGACGTTACCAACAGGTCACCACAACCCTATTTTCAGAGCTGAAATTAATTTTAAGACTAAGAGTTGGCCACAATTCTTTCAAATTTTCTTTGTTCCGTAACTGAAATACAAACCACGCTATTTAATATGGGTATTACTTTCGGCATAGCTGAAATGACGAGCCATTAGAATTTTAATGAGGGTTTACTACCCCCATCGCTAGTTTGGGGGGGGGGTAGGGAGGGGTAGCTTGCTAACCCCCCCCCCCCCTCACATACCTGTGTGGTGAGCTCACTTTTACTTTGGCTCGGGTGGTGATCGGACGTGTTCGCTTTCACCCTCGCCTCTTTGACAGCCATTAATGCTTTTTGTCTTTTTATTTACTTTTTCTTATACTTGTAATATATATATAAACATTCTTTATGTTTATGTATATATTTGTGTATAGAAATGTAGTAAGTTTTCTTTTCAGTGTTGTGCTGTGTGTGTAATGTACGACAACGACACCTGCGTAGTGCAAGGCCACCACGGTTGCACGTCATGGGGTACGGCCTCTCCCTCTTGGTCCATCGGTTTTCCTTCGGCTTTTTCGTTAACTCGGCTGCCGTGGGGAATCGTCATCGCTGGACTTTCTTCATTCATCTATTATCTTTGCTGTTCTTCCTTTCCTACGGGGAACTTGGATTCTCAGCGAAGGGAATGTGGGAGTTTAATTTGACTACGGTCTCTCTCTCTCTACTCGTTCACCCCTTACTACTACTACGTACTATTACGGAAGCTCCTTTCCCGTTGCGGGTTGGGTTGCTATTCCGTTTATTTGTCTCAATTATTTTAATGAAATCTAATTGTATTTTCAACTTTTCAGCTTCTCTGTGGAGAACACTTCCCTTTAGGGGTCAGTGGTTCTTACTATTTGTGATCATTCTTAGATGAATTACATAATTATAATTCTGTTTTCTGGGCTCCGCCTAGTGAAATGCTCCTTTTACATCATTTCTAATGTAAAAACTGCTATGAATTTACCAGAGAAAAAATTGTATAGGAATGCTAGGTTGAACCCAGCTCGCTCACCTTAATAAGGTGTCGGTATAATACTGGGGCGGGAATAAATCACAACCAGAGGTCTCGCACCATTTAGATATCTCCTGTCAATATCCCCGAACAGCGAGGCGCCGTTCAATATCCTACCACTACTAGCGATCCCACGCCAGTGACATCACTCCTTTTCATAGCACGCGCTATCCATACGTATTTTGCCTCGGTGTGTGATTTTCGCTGGTTTACCTGGATTTACCTCAGGATGTCGGACTCTACCGTCACCCCATCTAAGTTAAGTACCAGATCTATGAGTTTTGAGATTTTGGAGGGGGCCTTGCCCTTTTTTGCTTATATTATGACAGTTTTATATTTCACGACCCCGTGTCGGGTCTTTCATGGCGCTCGGCCTCCTCCTATCTCTCTCTCGTCGTTCTGAACGCTTTACAATGAGTCTTCCATACTGATTGTTTCTCGTTATGAACTTTCTGGGTATCCACGGTTCACACACCGTGTTATTATATTATATTGATGTCCTGTTATTACGATAACAGTTATTACCATATACGTTAGCGTATTCTCGTTAGGTTGGCATGCCTGGTCGCCTTCGGGCGTTTCTATTTCCATTAATTTTGTTTTACGTTCGCACGCCACGGACATGCTTCTCATTATTAACGTCATTCGTTTTTCTTGCGTTAGCTCGAGGGACTTTCATGAGTCAGATATTAGTTTTTCATTTTGTCGGCACTTCACTGACTCTGTGTTATGTTGGTAGCCCTGCCTAACTCCCCGCGCTGTTAGGCTTGGTTTCTCCCGTCTCATGTTCGTCCCCTCGTTTGTTTTACGATTGATGTATCGTTATTTTTATTATTTTATTATTTTTATCATCCAGCATGCCTTCCTATCTTATTTTACCATGTGTTATGTTTATTATAGTGTTATTTAGTCTTTCCGTGTGATCATATCAATCGTGGGTCTGGCAGGTTGGTATACCTGCTATCGCCCCACTCCTAGCCTCCCTCCCGCCCGGTACCCCCAACCCAGGGTTACCTCCCCTCTCTCTCTCCCATGTTGAGTTAGAGTCATTATGTTGTGTTATTTTCCCCCCCGGGGTCTTTCGCTCTCTTTGCACGGGCAGATCCCGTTGATCTGTGAGGCTTGCTATTATTATTATACATTAACGTACTTTATTTTACACTTTTTGTACTACTCTACCCGGTCGTAGTCGTTTTCTTTCCGTCGCTCGTTTGGCCAACGGTCGACGGGAAGTTTTCTGCTCGGCCCGTGGTACCTTGTCATGTTATATTATTTTATTTTGTACGTGCTACTCCCTCTCGGTCCCGCACTTCACGGACCCATTAAAGATCCCTCCCCCCTCTATGGTGTCCCGCACCTCACGGACCTCATATAGATATATATATAAAGACTTTCATTACAGGATCTCCGGACGTAGCTTTTATACATTACCATCTGGTCGAGTTGTTTAGTCCCTCCGCCTTCTCCGGCGGATGTTCATGAGTCCTGAGCCCCTTGGTTGTCCCTCCGGAGCCAACGTTACGTATTGTTACTTGGATTAACTTTATATATTAGTCACATATATATATTTATTTATATATACGATCCTAGTTCTCGACCTTCCCTTCCCCCTTTTGATATGATCACGGTTACGGTCTGATTTATTCTCATTCATAATACAGTCGTAATAAAATCTTTTATGATATTGATATAATTTAAGCACCCGGGGCCCCCGGGCCCCTAATTTGCTTTCCTTCAAGATACTTGATGTATATAAAAAATTTTTATCATGATATTGATATATATATATTTTAAGCTCCGGGCCCCTAATTTGCTTTCCTTTAAGATACTCATGTATCTTTTATTTTACAGACTGTACGCTGTGCGATGACGGCATGTGCCGCTGTCCTCCATCAACCCTGCGGCCATGACGTGTGTCGTTCGCACGCCCACTGTTCTGTCCAAGTGGATGACTTAGCTGTTTGGCGTCCGAACAATTGTGTAGTTTGCTATAAAATGACCTCCACTCTAACATCTGACTCGGTGAGTGCATTTTCTTTTAACATTAATACAGACTTGTAGGGAGTTACGATTAATTTCGATGGTTTACATTAATTACGATTATTTTTAAGGCCACAGTCCTCTGGACTTCCCGCATGCCTTTCACTTCGTGTCTACGAAGTCCTTGGACTTCTCCACTTTTCTTTAGCACAAATATCCCTCGCTAATAGTCTGTTCTCTTTCAGAGCTCCCAACTTGAAAAAGATACAGTTCAGGCTACCCTCAAGGTCTGGATTGGCGGGTTCGCCCGCAACATGAAGGCCAAACAGCCTTATATCCTCTCTGAGGAATGGTGTTCCCGTCTCTACCCCCATGCCAAAACTTCAGCTGCGGTCCCCAAAGAGTTGGCGGACCCTATTATTGAGAGGATCGAATCCCTTCTTCTGGCCCCGGACCAAGAAGAGACGGGCGGCACCCTAACTGAGGACGTCGCTACCCTCAACCTCGATGTAGAACCCATGGCTCTGGATGAACCCGACGCAGGTAGGGACGTGGGTGAGTCAGGTGTTTCCCGGGCTAAGATTCCTCTCCCTAGCCCGGCTTTCTCTTTACTTCTGAACACTCTTCTTTTCATGGTTTTCCGGGGACAACCAGGACTGATCTCAGTCCCCGGACTGTTATCCCCAAGGTGAAGGCTCATCGTAAGCCTTTATATAAGACCTACAAGTCTTCCGAAGACCACAAGTCTTCGAGATCATCATCTTCGAAGGTTAAATCTTCCTCCACCAGAGTCTCTCAAGACCCAATTGCTGTGCCCTCAACCTCTCACGGAGTAGTCTCCGTTCCGGCACCTGTTCCCCCCCCGGCGGAATCATTTAACCCGGTGGATTTTTCTGAGAAGATGTTTGCTCGTTTTGAGTCGATGCTATCGTCTCATACACAGCAATCACAAGAGAGAATAGCTTCCATGGAGAGCCTAGTTCAGGGACTCATGCACTCGGGGCTGCCATCGCCACAACAGCAATTCCCCATCCCCGACGCCTCCAAGCTTCCTCCTTTCAATAAGAATAACCCTTGGAGGTTAGCATTGCATGCCCCCTTCTCGGAGGGTATGTTGTCAATTGAAGGTTTCGGTACCCGGCCTCTTGCGGATTATGAATTCTACCCGCCGGATCTTGAATTCCCCTTCCCGGGCTACGCTCGCCTCATGGAAGAGGCTCTAATTCGATTGGATAAGGTCCCAAAGGAGACCTTTATTTTTCCTAAAGAACAGGCACAGTCTGTCTTGGTCCGCGTGTTCAATGAGTGGGACTGCTTGAACACAATGATTACGGCCTACGAGAGTTCTTATACTATATTTGTGGCCGACGAACAGACCCCTACCCCATGTGCGACCAAGATCATAGAGACGGTCTTTCAGGCTATCAAAGAAGAGAAGCCTTTACCTCAACTCAGGGAGACCGACTTAACCTCCCTTCTCTTTCCGGGAGACAATGAATGTTGGCGGAACGCCCCAGCTACCTTCTCGTTAGGTAAGTTGAGCCCGGACTGTGCCTCGAAGCAGTTCAGTGAACGACTTCCTAAACTCCCGGAGTCTCTCATTAAATTGGAATTCGAGTCGAGGTGTAGATTCAGCAGATCCCTTAATTCGGTTGCCCTTTCTGAATTGACCGTCGTCACTTACAACGAGGAGGACCTCTTTAAGGTCCCCAGTAAGTTGCTTTTACAAAACTTTATGGCTGACGCCTATGATTTTGCAAACGCCAGGGCCCGTTGTCGACGACACGTTCTATCTGAAGCCACGATTAGGCACGAACCTAATAGGCTCATCAAAGCTCCAGTCTGGGGCCCGGATCTTTTCCCAGAGGACTTAGTTAACTCGGTCCTTAGCAAGGCAGCTAGAGCCAACCAAAACCTCAAGGTTAGGTGGGGCCTGGTTTCAAAGAGTAAGTATGAGCCTACTAGTACCCCAATTCGAGGTAGGAAGAGATTGAGGCCCTTCTAATCTTCCCAATTCAGACAACCTCTGCAAGTGGTTCAACCGGTCTCAGTCCAACCTGCTCCTCAAGGTCCCCAGCCTTCTACCTCAAAGGGCCAACAACAAGAGCAATACGTTCTGGTCCCTCAGTCTCAGATCACCTCGACTTCCTTCTCCCCCGCCTTTAACCCCACGTATGAGTCTCAGGGCTCTTTCCGTGGCTACCAGCGTCACAGGGGTTCCAGGAGTGCCTTTCGTGGCCGAGGTGGTGGAAGAGGTTACCACCGAGGCAAGTCTTCCCGCGGAAACAGAGGAGGCAAATCATCCTCCAACCATTGAGAAACTGCAGGTAGGAGGGAGATTGTACAAATTTCGGGACCATTGGAAGTTCAGCGATTGGGCTTCCAGCATCATCTCAAAAGGCCTAGGGTGGAGCTGGATACAGGGACTTCCTCCACCGAACAGCTTTTACCAACTACCAACGGAAGAACTATGTTCCTTCACAAAAGATCTGCTACTAAAGAATGCAATCCAAAGCATACGTCGCTTAAGATTTCAAGGGCGCTTGTTCAGCGTGCCAAAGAAAGGCTCAGACAAACGGAGAGTAATCCTGGACCTGTCTCGTTTAAATTCCTTCATTCGTTGCGACAAATTCCATATGCTTACCGTCTCGCAGGTGTGGACCTTACTTCCCCGTGGGGCCGTCACCACCTCCATCGATCTTACAGATGCCTACTATCACATTCCAATAGCAAGGCATTTTCGTCCTTTTCTGGGCTTCAAGCTAGGCAAACAAGCCTACGCATTCAAAGTGATGCCATTCGGGCTCAACATAGCACCCAGAATCTTCACCAAACTAGCAGAGACAGTAATTCAAGAGCTTCGAACTCAGGGGATACAGGTAGTGGCCTATCTAACGGTTGGCTAATCTGGTCAGACAATGCCCAGAATTGCCGCATAGCAACGAACAAAGTCCTCGCCTTCCTTCGACAACTGGGATTCCAAGTCAACCTCGAGAAATCCCGCCTGGCCCCGGAGACCAAGTTTCAATGGCTGGGACTACAATGGGACCTGTGCTCCCATACGCTGTGCCTCCCCAAAGCCAAACGGAAGGAGATAGCGAGGAATACAAAACAATTTCTCAGGGAAAAGTTGACCTCCAGAAGGAGCCAAGAGAGGATCCTAGGTTCCTTACAGTTCACCTCTGTGACAGACATCGTCCTAAGGTCCAAACTCAAGGACATAAACAGAGTGTGGCGTTCCAGAGCAACCGCAAAATGCCGAGACAGACGTGCTCGCCTTCCCCCAATCCTGAGAAAAAGTCTGCAGCCTTGGACGAAGATCAAGAATCTTTCCAAGTCGGTTCCCTTACAACATCCGGTCCCGAGACTCGTCGTTCACACAGACGCCTCCTTAACAGGGTGGGGAGGTTACTCCCAACACAAGAAAGTCCAAGGGTTATGGTCACCGGTCTTCCAACAAATGCACATCAATGCCCTAGAGGCCATGGCAGTCTTCCTCACTTTAAATCGTCTCAATCCAGCCAGGAATCTCCATATCAGACTGGTTCTCAACAGTGCAGTCATAGTACACTGCATCAACAGAGGAGGCTCCAGATCAGCCCAAATAAACCACATCATGTTGAAGATTTTCTCCATGGCGGCATTGCACAAGGGTCACCTGTCAGCAGTCCATCTAGCAGGAGTCCGGAATGTGGTAGCGGACGCACTTTCCCGGACGACTCCGCTAGAGTCGGAATGGTCACTAGACAATCGATCTTTCCAGTGGATACTATCTCAAGTCCCGGGTCTCCAGGTGGATCTGTTTGCGACGGAATCCAATCGCAAACTAGATTGTTACGTAGCCCCCAACCTGGACCCTCAGGCTTATGCCACGGACTCTATGATTCTAGATTGGAATAGCTGGAAGACGATTTATCTGTTTCCTCCGGTGAATCTCCTGCTAAAAGTTCTGCACAAACTCAGATCCTTCAAAGGTCAAGTGGCTCTCGTAGCCCCCAACTGGCCCAAGAGCAATTGGTTCCCCTTGTTGCTAGAACTAGGTCTCTGCCCCCGGTGGATTCCCAATCCGGTGCTAACACAGACAGTACAAACTCGCAATGTGTTCGCTTCCTCAAGGATTCTGAATGCCCTAACTTTATGGACTTCATGAAGTTCGCAGCCCAACGAGGTGCAAACATCGATCCTTTGAATACTATTTTCCTGGAATCTGACAAAAGGGAATCTACTCTCCGTCAATATGACTCAGCTGTCAAAAAATTAGCTAAGTTCTTGAAAGATTCCCAAGTTGAGAAAATGACGATGAACCTAACTCACATTCTTCAGAACTCTCTTCGAATCAGGCCTGGCAGCCAATACAATTACTACAATCAAGTCAGCCTTGAAAAAGATCTTCCATATTGGTTTTGACATTGATCTAACGGATTCATATTTCTCATCCATTCCGAGAGCTTGTGCCAGACTAAAACCTTCAACTCGCCCTAGCGCAGTTTCCTGGTTTTTGAACGATGTTCTTAAGCTAGCCTCTGACATCCCAAATGAATCCTGTAACTATATGGCATTATTAAGAAAATCACTTTTTCTTTTGAGCCTCGCCTCTGGCTCCAGAATCTCAGAATTGTCAGCCTTATCTAGAGACCCAGGTCATATAGAGTTTCTCTCTTCGGGTGAGGTCCTTCTCTCCCCTAACAAAGTTTTCTGGCTAAAAATGAGGACCCCCAAAACAGGTGGTCTCCCTGGAAGATTGTTCCACTTCCTCGGGATCCATCCCTGTGTCCAGTTACCACCCTGAAATCCTACTTAAGTAGAACTTCCACCACAACCACAGGGCCCTTATTTATTAGAGAACATGGAGGAACTATTACCCTTAAGGGAATCAGGCAACAAATTCTTTATTTTATTAAACAAGCTAATCCTGAATCATTCCCACATGCCCATGATATTTGAGCTGTGGCTACCTCAATTAATTTTTTCCACCATATGAAATTGATGAGCTCTCAAAATATACGGGTTGGAAGTCCCCTAAAGTTTTCAAGCGCCACTACCTAAAACCTTTAGAAGCTCTTAGATTCGCCACAGTAGCTGCAGGGAATATAGTTCCTCCTGAAGGTACTGAGTCCTAATCACAACGTCTTGCTCTGTCCTCTTTCCCTCCTGCCTGGCTTACCTATTGTTCCTACCTGTTTTGTTTACCATACACCCTTATGGTGTATTATTTTATTATTCAATTGATCAATTTCACGAATTGTTTTTGATTTCACTTGTTCTTAAAATCCCCGAGCTGATTTTATTTTATGGTAAATCTTTGTTATGGATTTACTTTTGCTTGGTTCTCTCTCTATCATCCCCTGATGGGATTTTGTACTATGCTCATATTCATATCTATGATTGAATTTTTACCTTTGCATTTTTATTACCAAGCTTGATTACCACTATTCATATCTGTTGAATTTTACCTACGGGTTTCATTATTGAATTGTTTACCATGTCTATTTATCACTGTCATATACATGTTGATCTATTTTAACGGGATTCCTCATCCCTCCCTTTTGATATTAAAACTCATCAGCTATGTTATTTTTGTGTTATCCTCTCCTCAGGTAGTTAGCCATATTGGGTCCCCATTCTCTGGTACGATTTCACTGGGCGGCACGGGTCGGAGCCCAGAAAAGGGATTTTGACGTAGGAAAAATCTATTTCTGGGCGAGAGACCCGTGCCGCCCAGTGAACCCACCCGTCCCTCCCTGATTGGGCCCCAATCTGGGGTGCTATAAGGAGTGACGTCTCTGGCGTGGGATTGCTAGTAGTAGTAGGATGTTGAACGGCGCCTCGCTGTTCGGGGATATTGACAGGAGATATCTAAATGGTGCGAGACCTCTGGTTGTGATTTATTCACGCCCCAGTATTATACCGACACCTTATTAAGGTGAGCGAGCTGGGTTCAACCTAGCTTTCCTATACAATTTTTTCTCCGGTAAATTCATAGCAGTTTTTACCTTAGAAATGATGTAAAAGGAGCATTTCACTGGGCGGTACGGGTCTCTCGCCCAGAAATAGATTTTTCCTACGTCAAAATCCCTTTTTTGTTACAGTTCTCCGCCCTCCCCCTTCTCCCGTGAATGTCAGTAGGGGAGGAGGGCGCATACTTAATTTTTAATTCTTATGTTTTGCTATTCCCTCGGTGTTACTCTTCGGAGTTCCCCCCGGGGGAATTTCTGTTAAATAATTATTTAACTTTATTTTCCCAGTTAACTATGCAGTTTTTCTTCGTTTGACTAAAGTGTGCCAACAAAGCAGAGCTGTCCTGTTTGTGCCTGGGGAGTCTGCTGTCGCTGCCGTCTCTCTAGGACATCGTCATGGGCGTTATCCCTTCTCTTAGAAGTTCTCCCGTGACAACTGTCAGCTCTTCAGTTCATCTTAGAACGCTAAGGAGGTTCGCCTCCAGGGGTAGGTAACTTCCCTTCCGAGGGAGGTTCCCTTCCCAGGTGTGAGAGCTTCCCCCTACAAAGGGGGAACTTCTCATACCTTAATAATTCCTGGATGGGTTTTCCTGGTCCTCTTGGTGATGAGCGACCGCACTTGTAACCTTGCTCAAGGAGCTGAGCGGTTGCAAGGCCGGGCGCATGAAAACTTCAGGTGGCTATGCTCTTGGGGCTGAGCGGTCGCACCTGCAACTATGCTCAAGGGGCTGAGCAGCTGCAGGATCAGTCTTGTGTCCTCCCTAGTTCGCTAGGGAGGCCACTCTTAAGGACTCCTCTTCGGAGAATTGCTCCTTATAGGTCAGCTTGCTGATCCAACGGCCCTAAGGGGCGCCATCATCAATGTCTTCAAGTCTCTTCTACAAAGTATTCACCTCTCTCGTTCGCGAGAGAGGCCACTCATAGAGACCCCTCTTCGGAGTATTGTTCCTGATTAACCCAACCATCTCCTAGACCTGCTGACCTGCCATCTCCGTTCCTGCTGTTCCTGAGACTGCCATCCAGAGACATCCTGTTCCAGGGACTGCGCGCCAACGTTCACCTACGCTTCAGCGCACATCGTTGCAGTTTCCTGAGATAGCGCACAGGCGCTCACCAGTGATTCAGCCTGCGAGTGTCTCCTAGTCTCTTCTACGAAGGGCACCTCTCCCGTTCGCGGGAAAGGTCTCTCATAGAGACCCTTCCTCGGGGTATCAAGCAGAACTTCCAGTGTTGATCGTCCTGCCAGCTGACCTACCGATCTACCAGCTCAACCTTGCACTGCAACGAAGGACTTCGGCTCTGGACTCTGAAGCAGTCCTGCCTACGGTCCTCATCGGGGGATGCCCGCCCTTTTTAAGGACACATCCCAGTTCCTGATCGTCCTGTCAGCTGACCCTGCATCCTAGCGCACCCGCGTGCTCGCCGATGATCTTCTTACGCCAACGATCTTCGTACGCGTGCAAGCGCCGACGATCTTCTTTCGCGCACAAGCGCCGACGATTTATTTTCGCGCGCCAGCGCCGACGATCTTCTTGGCCGACGATCTTCAAGTGCCGACGATCTTCTTGGCCTACGATCTTCTTGGCCGACGATCTTCTTTCGCTCGCAAGCGCTGACGATCTTCTTACGCGCACAAGCGCCGACGATCTTCTAACACGCACAAGCGCCGACGATCTTCTTGGCCGACGATCTTCTTTCGCGCGCAAGCACTGATGATCTTCCTACGCGCGTAAGCGCCGACAATCGTCCGCGCGAGGGCACCGATGGTTTCCCGCGCGCACTCGCCGATCTTCTTACGTGCGCCAACGCCGACGATCTTCTTAAGCTCGCAAGCGCCGACGATCTTGAGCCTAAGGATGTGAAGCAGGCGGCTGAGAGGTGTAGGAAGTCACCAAGACTCCCTCCTATATGGGGCTTTGACATTCAAGCCCTATAAACCTCCAGCATCTCAGCAACCACGTCCCACCAGAACAACGGCAGCTAAGACAGAGGGGTCTAAGCCCTTTCCAGTCAAGGACAAGAAAGGCAATTAGTCCCCCAGGGGAGGGAAGAATCCTAGAAGGAGCAGCCGAGGCCGCAAACGGTAGGATTGCCAGTTCCCCTGCATATCCGCCAGTGGCGAGATACCTACAAGGCTGCGCAGACAGGTTGCGGCAACTCAGGGCCGTTTCCTGGACGATTTCTGTAATCAGTCTGGGATATCGCGTCCTGTTCACAACACCTCTACCTCCCCTGAGGACGAATCGGTGTCATTTAGTACCCTTGCCATGGGATCAGCAAGGGGGCGAACTCTGTGGGCAGAGGCCCAGATTAAAGCAAACTCCGGTCAGCATGGAGACCGCAGACACAGTCAGTCTTAGAGTAAACCGCAAGACTTCTTGTGTATACTGGATCTGAAGGACGTGTACTTCCAGATCCCAGTCCATCCGTCTTACTTAGGATTCAGCATAGACAACAAGGAGTACCAGTTCAAGGTGCTGTGTTTCGGTCTGTCCACAGCACCACAGGGTTTCACCAGAGTTTTTACCCTAATATCTTTGTGGGCACTCAGGATCGGTTTCCGTTTCCTCCATTATCTGGATGACGACCTGATCCTAGCAGACTCGGAGTCACTCCCTCTTTGACACCGAGACAAACGTCTAGGACTTTGCCAGGACCTAAGGGTCAGGGTAAGTCTCGAGAAGTCCGCTCTGCTGCCCAATCAAAGACTGGTTCACCTAGGCATGTTTATAGACACCAATCTCCATATGGCCTTCCATCAGACGACAGGATAGCAAGGCTGAGAAGAGTCACAAGCCCTTTCCTCAGACGAGAAGAGCTTCTAACCCAATCGTGGTTACGTCTCCTCGGTCACCTTTCACCCTTGGCTCGTCTAGTTATCAACGGTCGCCTCAGGATGAGGTTTCTCCAGGGGCGACTCAGGTCCTAGTGAAATCAAGACTGTGATTCCCCTGACATCATGATCCCTATGGATCCTGCTGAACAGACCAACCGCCAGTGGTGGGTGACAGGCGAGAACCTACGAAAAAGAATGGATCTTCTCGTTTCCTTCCCACGGATTGGATGCTGTTTTCGGACACCACAAAAGAAGGGGGGGGGGGGCATGTTCTGTACCACAGTACCTCAGGCTGTGGTCAGAATTGGAAAAGTGCCTCCATATGAATCTGCTAGAGATGAAGGCTGTCTTCCTGGCCTTTCAACAGTTCCAACAAAGACCTGGCGGATCATTCTGTGGTGTGATGAGCTACAACACCACAGTAGTAGCTTACATCAACAAGCAAGGAGGCACCTTTTCAAAGCAGCTATCCCATCTCTCAGTAGAGATGCTGAGATAGACCGAAGTCCACTTGATTCCTCTATCAGCTCGCTTCATTCCAGACAAAGGGAATGTGCTCGCCGACAGTCGGAGCAGAGCGTCTCGGGTAATGAGTATCGAGTGGTCCTTGGATCATTCAGTAGCCAACAAAGCCTGACTTTGTGGGGTTACCCGACTGTGGATCGGTTCGCTACAGTGCTGAACTTCAAGCTCCCGCTGTATTGCCCCCCAGTCCCAGATCCCAAGGCACTCTGGCAAGAGGCCTTCCAACAACAATGGGACAGCACCAACGTGTACGCTTTTCCCCCGTTCTGTCTGATGAGGAAGGTGCTCAACAAGACCAGAATATCGGTCAATCTTTCGATGACCCTTTATAGCTACGCTATGGCATCACGCAGAATGGAAATGCCAGGAAGAAGGAGTTCCTCAGGGGAGTGTGCTGAGTGTAACCCTTTTTGCACTAGCAATTAATGGGATATCCTCAGTCATTCCCCGGGATGTTCTCGCAACATTATTTGTGGATGATCTCTCCATATCATTTGCTGGGGCCAGAATGGCAGTGGTTGAGAGAAAAATCCAACTCTCTATTGATAAAATTATCCATTGGGCCGATATGAATGGATTTAAGTTCTCGACAAGTAAAACTACAATTGTCCATTTCTGTCGTATACGGGGAGTACATCCAGACCCGGATATATACATCAAAGGTCAACGGATCCCATGTGCAAGTGAAGCTAAATTTTTAGGGTTGATATTTGATTGTAGGCTTACATGGGTTTCTCACTTAAAAGCATTAAAAGCTAAATGTGTTGAAGCTATGAATCTTTTAAAAGTATTGTCCCATACATCATGGGGGGCAGACCGCAATACAATTTTTAAATTATACAAGGCCTTGATATTTTCCAAAATTAGTTATGGGTGCGAAATATACTCGTCAGCAACCCCAAGTCGGTTAAAAATATTAGATTCAATACATCATGCTAGCATTAGATTGTCCACAGGAGCCTTTAGAACTTCGCCTATCACAAGTCTCCTTGTTGATGCTGGGGAGTTGCCTCTAGACCTTTACCGAATGTCCTCTATTATTCGGTATTGGTTTAGATTGCAAAGACTCCCTAATTCTTCTGCCTTTCAGACTGCAAGCCTTGTAAGACACTCAACTTACTTTGAGCTGCACCCAAAATCTCTTCAACCTTTTGGGTTTCGGGTGAAACAATTATTAAACAATCTGGATTTAATTAGAATTAATGTGCTTCCATTCAAGGTATCATCAACGCCTCCATGGAAATTACCTGACATATCTTTTTGTAAATACTTTATTGGAGTTAAGAAGAATATGACTGACTTAGAATCCAGGTCTCTTTTTATGGAACATGTCGAAGAACATAGGGGATCGACTTTTATATATACTGATGGCTCCAAATCTGATGCTGGCGTTGGATTTGGAGTACATAGTAATGATTTTAATTGTAGAGGTGCACTTCCTCTAACAGCTTCCATATTTACTGCCAAACTGTATGGCATACTAACCGCTATTGAGAAAATAGCTTTGGAAAAGGAGGGTAATTTTACCATTTTTAGTGATGCAAGGAGTGTTCTTCAAGCTTTACAAGTTTTTAATTCTAGTAACCCTCTAGTTTTAAAGATTTTAGAATGGCTTTTTATTATTGCACGGAGAGGTATAACAGTTCAATTTTGTTGGGTTCCAGCACATGTAGGTGTGTCTGGGAATGAGAAGGCTGATTTACTGGCGAAGAATGCGGCATCCGAGTTGCTACCAAGGAGGCATCCCATTCCCTGTAATGATATCCTACCTTACATCAAGAAATTGGTTTGTAATAAATGGCAACAGCACTGGGATAGTCAAGATGGCAATAAAATGAGGGAAGTAACAAATATCATATCACCTTGGAGGTATAACATGATGCCCCGAAAGTGGGAGACGGCTCTTTGTCGCCTCCGATGTGGTCACACACGGTTGACACACGAGTTTCTGCTGAAGGGCCAACACCAACCGTATTGCGAGGACTGTTTAGTACCCTTAACAGTGAGGCATTTGTTGACCGAATGCCCTAATTTTACTAACTTAAGAAATAGATATCTGTTTGAGGCTCGAGGTGAGGATGGCAGGTTCATCCTTGCCAAGATTCTTGGACATGATGTGTCCTACTATGCGAGTGGAATTTTTAGATTTATTTCAGAAGCAGGTCTTCTGAAAACTATTTAACTATTGTAATGACTTCTTAACTTTTATGGTTTTAATTGAATTCTATTTTATTTTTCATATATAATAAATGCTATGGGCGTCAATGACCTTAGATGTCAGGATGCCAGAAAACTTTCAATCAATCAATCAATCACACAGAATGGTTTCTGGACCTTCCGCAACTCCTATCAGAGTTACCGAGAGAGCTCCCTCTACGACACACTCTACTCAGACAACCACTGCCAACATCTTTCACAAAGCCGTAGCTTCGCTTTGACCTCACGCCTGGAGACTATCCAGCATCTCCTCACTAAGAGAGGATGGTCGCAACAAGTTGCGAACGGGATGTCTGGACACCTGCGTAGGTCATCCGCAGGGGTCTACCAGGCAAAGTGGCAAGTTTTCTGTGGTTGGAGTCTTGAAGGGGTATCTCTCCACTCGATACCACTATTCCAGCGATAGCGGAGTTCTTCGTATATTTGCGGGAAGAATGCGCCTTTCAGTCTCGGCAATGAAAGGCTATCGCTCAGCCTTAAGTCTAGCCTAAAGGCTCAAAGGAGTGGACATTTCTTCCTCGCTGGAACTTTCCCTACTCATACGAAGATATGATCTTACCTGCCCTCAGTCGGAAGTGAGACCTCCTCCATGGAACGTGGTTCGAGTTCTCAGGTCTCATAAGAGACCTCCTACGAACCATTACGCAGGCTTCAGATCGCCACCTAATTTGGAAGGCGGCGGTGTTCTAGCTTTGGCCTCGGCCAAGCGAGTCAGTGAACTTCATGGTCTCTCGTATGACATCGCCCATGCTAGGGGATGAGGGGAGGAAACGTTCAGATTCGTCTCTGAGTTTGTGGCCAAGACACAGAATCCGGGAGTGCCGGATCCTCGATTCGACTCTTTCCGGATTTTGAGTCTGCGTTCTGTAACAGATGACCCAGACCATCCCCTACTGTGTCCAGTAAGGAGTCTGAGGTTATATCTCAAAGAACGGTTGTATTCGTCCCTAAGTGCAAGCTTTATTTGTGAGCACTGGGAGAATGAAGAAAAGGGTCACCAAGAATACCATCTCAGCTTGGATTCGTAGGGTGATCCATCTGTCCCTGGATCCTGACCCTCCTCCATCATGTCGCCTTAGAGCGCATGATGTCAGGGGCGTAGCTATGCCCCTGGCCTTCAAGAAGAACTTCTCAGTGATGCAGGTTTTACAAGCAGGGGTGTGGAAGCGTCAGACGACCTTCACAGCCCACTACCTGCAAGACGTGACCCACAGGAGGCTCGATACGTTCT
This sequence comes from Palaemon carinicauda, assembly GCF_036898095.1. Taxonomy (NCBI): domain Eukaryota; kingdom Metazoa; phylum Arthropoda; class Malacostraca; order Decapoda; family Palaemonidae; genus Palaemon; species Palaemon carinicauda. The sequence goes on from NC_090725.1 coordinate 269,343,940, forward strand.
GTATCGGCCCTGTGGTGGCTGCACAACAGCTGGTTTAAACCTCAGGCTCCTTAATGGACAAGTAGCAGAGGGTTCAGGGCATTGTTACCCTGTCTTAGTCTGCATGAAAGAAAAGGTATGTCTGGCCCATATTCTTTTCTTCATCCTCCCCTCTCTTGGGGAAAGCAGCATCCTGGGTTCTCTGCACAGCTGACCTCAAACCACTGCAGGTAAACCATGTTTCCTTGTGTTCCTAGTATTAAGTTAATACTGTCACGTCCCCATACCCTGACGAGGTGTTATTGGTAAAGTCCTAGCCTAAAGTTTTCCATCTAAGAACTTCAGGTCAACTTCCTAGGACGAGTCACACATGATCCTTCACACAGCTTACGTAGGCCGCAGCCCTTGCATAGCAAGGTGCGAGCGAGGTGCAGGGACTCTTTATTGTTTGAGTGCTGACAAACTCAGATAATGAGTCCCCGGGCAAAGCCAAAAGCCAGTATGGCTGGGACTTTTCCACCCTTCCTAAGGGTTGAGTCACCCATATTAAATAGCTTGGTTTGTACAGTATTTCAGTTACGGAACAAATGACAAATTCGTAGATAATTTGTATTTTTCCTAACTATACAAACCTTAGCTATTTAATCAAACTTGCCCGCCAGCCCTATCCCCCGTGAAGTCCTACCTCTAAGCAAAGTGAGCTCACCACACAGGTGTGTGAGGGGGGGGGGGCGGGGTAGCAAGCTACCCCTCCCTACCCCCCGCTAACTAGCGATGGGGGTAGTAAACCCTCGTTAAAATTCTAATGGCTCGTCATTTCAGCTACGCCGAAAGTAATACCCATATTAGATAGCTAACGTTTGTATAGTTAGGGAAAATACAAATTATCTACGAATTTGTCATCTTTGGAAAAAGATGATTATACAAACCTTAGCTATTTAATCAAACTTGCCCGCCAGCCTTATCCCCCGTGAAGTCCTACCTCTAAGCAAAGTGAGCTTACCACACAGGTGTGTGAGGGGGGGGCGGGGTAGCAAGCTACCCCTCCCTACCCCCCCCCCCTACCCCCCGCTAACTAGCGATGGGGGTAGTAAACCCTCGTTAAAATTCTAATGGCTCGTCATTTCAGCTACGCCGAAAGTAATACCCATATTAAATAGCTAACGTTTGTATAGTTAGGAAAAATACAAATTATCTACGAATTTGTTATCTTTGGAAAAAGATTTAGGCATTACATCAGAAAATAGATTTCTTTGTCTAGTAATGGCCACTCAGTATTATTTGGACAAGACTACGAGTATTAGAGGTTGTGTTCATAATTTGCCCTATGGAATTTGAATTCCCAATCATCCTCTGTCCAAAAGTGCAATGTCATTTCTTGTTAAAAGTTTGGTCACAGTGGCTCATAAAGAATTGGATCCAAGTCTGAAACACTCTTGAAGGGTAGGGTTCATGATATTCAATGTACAGCTACATCTCATAATATCTGCAAAAATATTTATTTGGAAAGGGTTTTGGTGGCTGCTCATTGGCATATTTTACTCACTAAACATTATTTTCAACAATCCTAGTTTACTTACCAAGATTGCTGGGCTTTAGGTTTTCTAGTGGCTGCCAGCAATGTGGTCCAATAAACGGATTTTGAGCGAAGCGAAAAATCTATTTTTGGGTGAGATAGCCATGTCGTCCTGATGGAAGGTTCCTTTAAGTAGCTTCATAGTGTATATTTGACTACAGTGATATTCCCAGAGAATTAACCTTAAATCTTTTACCCCCAATGGACGTACTGATACTTTTCACAAAACTCATCCCTTTACCCCCATGGACGTACTGGTACGTCCTTTAAAAAAACTGCTATTTACAGTACATTTCTTTTTGCGTATTTTTGATAACTTTATGAGAAACTTCAGGCATTTTCCAAAAGAATGAGACCAACCTGACCTCTCTATGACAAAAATTAAGCCATTTAAAAAATATATATTGCAAAATGTGCTTAAAAAAAAATGCTTGGGGATTAAGGGTTGGAAAGTTCCAAATAGCTTGGGGGTAGTAGGGTTAAGGTTTCCAGAATTCTAACTCCTGGCACGAATATCCTTAAAGTTTCCTTTAAGGATATCACATAATATCAGAGGGCGTATTCTTGACACGCCACATAGCAATCTTCACTCCGAATCGCGTTTACGCCTCGAGGGGGAAAGTGGCAAAAACAAAGGGGAGTCATTATTAAGGTACCCTTCCTCCGTTAGTATCTGAGTATCTAGATGGCGCCATCGTCGCCACCATGTTTATTCCTTGTAGCGTTGAGCAAGGTGCTACAGATACAGTAGTTTCGGGAGGGATCCTGCCAAGGCCTTTTCATAAAAAGGAGGGCGGGTCCATCAGGACGACATGGCTATCTCACCCAAAAATAGATTTTTTTGGGGGGCTCAAGCCATGTCGTCCTGATGGAAGGTTACCAGAGCATTAATGTATCTGTGGATTTCCAATTGTGCCTTAACCTCAAGACAATATTTCCTTGGTCGCTCAGGCCTTAACGACATAAGACGTTACTGTTATATGTCATTACTTCTAATCATGAACTATGTTAGTGCTTCCTGCCCCCTGTAGGGAAGAGTCATACTAGACTCAGGAAAATTCTCGAGGTTTGCATATCCCATATGAACAAACCTAGCAACAAAAAGCATACAGGTCTCGCTGTATACCCAATCAGTCGAAGTTTGTATTCCCAATACGAACAAATGTTTATATACGCCACTATATCATCTAAGGCATACAGGTTTAGCTGTATGCAACAATAGACAAGTTTGTAACTGTGTAGAAACAAGGTATGCATAGGCAGAAAAGGTTTGTATACATGTAAGAACAAAGTTACTCCAGTTGTTCTCATGATAATATGCTGATTAAAAGGGAATAAGTAAATAATGCTCACACAAATATTTCTTCATGTAAATTTGGGACGAAATAAGACGCAAATACCAATCAATTGTTTATTGGTAATCAATAAATAGTAATTCAACATACATTTTGTAAACACAAAAAATGCTAGTGAATAATAAGAAACATAAAAATGCAGACAAGATCAGAATTACTTGTTTCACCTGAAAGGAAACGATAGTTAATGCCACCAAACTGAAAATGTAATAAATTTTCTAATATACATTTCTGTGAATAACTGTCTTTTCACAGTGTAAAAAACACATGGAACAAGTGATAACTCTATGTTTCTTCACCTTTAGTAACTGGAACTGTCCATAGTGTCATCCTGGTGACACTTCACTTTACATGTTGCACTGTAAGGTGTCAACACGCACACCCTATCATAACAGTCCCAGTCAATTCACTGTTCCTTGCAGCGCTAAGTGACAGGTTTTAGTACACTACCTGCCGCCACCACATACCTTTTCAATTCTTGCACTTGCTTCGTGTAGTGTTTAAAAAACACTCTGGATGTCTTCCATCCAGTATCCAAGCGAAGACGCTCGAAATCCATGTATTGAAAGAAGTTCAATGACGAAGCAATTTTTCTAGGATCATGACCTGGGGTGTACTGTCAGGATCCGCTCTGCGAATGAAGTAGGTGATATTCGCCCTTAGTTGTTTTAGGGACAAGTTTGAGCCCGATTTTTCTCCTTTAAAGAGCTGTCCTCCCCTGAAGTCTGAAGTTCTATGAAAATAGACCTTTAGACATTCTACTGGACACAGCGAGACATCTTCCTTCAGAGGGCAGATTCTCCAGGGACCCCACCTTTTGGTAGGTAGCTCATTCTTGGCGTGAAATGTTGAGTCAGGAAAAAGATTCAGTTCTCCCACTTCTGTGAACTGAATATGGCCCTCATCCCGAGAAAGGGCCACTATTTCACTAACTCTGGCCCCCGAGGCTAGAGCAAACAAGAATATAACTTTTTGAGTCAAATCTTTCAGAGAGCAGTCCTCATTGTTCACTGTCGTGACAAAGTGTAGAACCTTATCCAACGACCATGAGATGGGCTTCGGAAGTGCTGCAGGTCTAAGTCTAGCACAGGCCTTAGGGATCTTGTTAAAGATTTCATTGGATAAGTCTACTTGGAAGGCATAAAGCAAAGGTCTAGTCAAGGCAGATTTACACGTTGTTATCGTGTTGGCTGCTAAACCTTGTTCATGAAAGCGAAAAAAGAAGGATAAACAGAAATCTGTTGAGATCTCTTTTGGTCTTTTTGCCTTGACAAAAGCAACCCACTTCTTCCAAGATGACTCATATTGCCTTCTGGTAGATTTAGACTTATATTCTTCTAAGAAGTCTATACTATCTTTCGAGATTCCAAGCCTTTTCTTAACTGCTAAGGAGAGAAAATCATGAGATGAAGGTCTTGGGTTTTCTGTAATGAAGCGAAGACAGTCGTCTTCTGTACTTGTTGAGTCAGAATTGGGTCTGGCAGAGGGACCAGCCTCAGCTGCAATTCCAATACTAGAGGGAACCAATTGCTCATAGGCCACTTGGGAGCCACTAGGGCTGCTGTTCTCTGAAAGGATCTCAGATTGTTGAGGACCTTCAGCAGAAGGTTGGTTGGGGGGAACAGGTAAATCCTGGTCCATCTGTTCCAGTCAAGGGACATGGCATCCACCGCTTCTGCTAGAGGGTCCTCGTATGGGGCCACATAACGAGTTAGCTTCTTGTTGTCGCTCGTCGCGAAGAGGTTGATCTGCAGTTCTGGAACTTGACATAAGATGAAGAAGAATGATCCTGCATCTAGGGACCATTCTGACTCTATCGGCGTGAGCCTGGATAGAGCATCTGCCGTCACATTGCAGAACCCTTGAAGGTGAACTGCTGATAAGTGCCATCTCTTCTTTTCCGTCAAGCAGAAGATGGCCAACATCACATGGTTGAGTTGGGGTGATCTCGAACCTTGACGATTCAAACATCTCATTATCACCTCGCTGTCCAGAATCAGTCTTATGTGGACTGAATGGCGAGGGCACAATTTCCTCAGCGTGAGAAAGACTGCCATGGGCCTCCAAAATGTTGATGTGGAAGGTCTTGAATAGAGAGGACCAAGTCCCTTGGACTTTCCGTTGGTGAGAGGGACCTCCCCATCCTTCCTTTGATGCGTCCGTGTGGATGATGACTGAAGGCAGAGGTGGTTGCAGAGGCACCGACCTCTTCAGGTTCTTGGCCTTCGACCATGTCTTGAGAATTGATCGTAGTCGAGTCGGTATCGGTCTTCTTAGATCTCTTAGAGCATTTGATGCGTATTTTCTCCAGACTCCTGATGCATCCTTTAACTGTGCTCTTAGCACCGGGTCTGTCACTGATGCAAACTGAAGGGAGCCCAGCACTCTCACCTGTTGGCGTCTTGATATCCGATCGGATTTCAGAAGTCTCTTGACAGATCCCGCTATCTCTCTCCTCTTCTTTGATGGAATGGAGAGGTGGTGTGAATGTAGGTTCCAATGTATTCCAAGCCATTGAAACTTTTGAGCTGGAGATAGTCGAGACTTTTTGACGTTCATCTTGAATCCCAGATGTTCCAGGAACTGGATCACTTTCTTGGATGCTTGCATGCATTCCGTCTCGGATGCTGCCCACACTAGCCAATCGTCCAGGTAGGCTACCACCTGGACACCTTGTAGGCGTAGTTGTTGAATGACTGCATCTGCAAGCTTTGTAAAGATCTTTGGGGCTTTATTTAGTCCGAAGGGCATGGCTCTGAAGACGTACTTCTTCTTCTGTAGTCTGAATCCTAGGTAGGAGGAGAGTTGGCGATTGATTGGAATGTGCCAATAGGCATCTGCCATGTTTATGGAGACTGTGTACGCCTGTTTTGGCAGCAGGGTTCTTATGTGTTGAAGGGTCAGCATCCTGAACTTGTAGTTTACTATGAACTTGTTGAGTGGCGACAAGTCCAGAATGACTCTGAGTTTGTCTGAGTCCTTCTTGGAAACACAAAACAGCCTTCCTTGGAATTTGATGGACTTTGCCCTCATTACCCGTTTGCTCAAGAGTTCTCGGGTATATTCTTCCAGAACGTGGGTGGAGTGTTGGAAGAATTGAGGAAATGATGGTGGAGCTGTCTTCCAGCTCCAACCTAGTCCGTTCTTGATCAGGCTGGTGGCCCAGGGATCGAAGGTCAAGCGATCTCGAAATGAATGGAGTCTTCCTCCTACCGGAAGCATCTCATTGCTTCGGTTGTTCGGAGGACTTGCCTCCTTGACAGCGCCCTCCCCTACCCCCTCTTCCTCTAGAGGGGCGTCTGGAGGAACCTCTATATGACCCTCTACCTTTAGGGCGAAAGGTAGTGGTCTGCCTCTCATAGGCGGGAGTAAAGGCTGGTGACTGGGACACCACCTGCTGGGGTACCATCTGGTAGGTGGGTTGGGGTTGTGCCACCATCTGGGGCACCGCGGTCATGGGAAGTTGTTGTTGTCTGGTGGGGCAAGAGGGCAACCTTGGCCTCTTTGTCTTCCTTTTTGGTTGGGGACCCTCATCCGGGGAAGACTTCCTTTTAGACGACATACCCCACTTCTAGAGAAGATTCCTGTTCTCTGTGGCAGCCTTGTCGACTATTTCCTTGACCACTTCGTTCGGGAAGAGGTCCTTTCCCCAGATATTGGAAGATTTCAGCTTCCTGGGTTCATGCTTCACCGCAGCCGAAGCAAACACGAACTCCCTACAAGCCCTTCTGGCCCTAACGAAGCCATACGGGTCCTTGACTAGTGTTGCCAAGTGTGACTTGGCCACGACCATAAACATATCTGGGGTTTTATGGTCACTTGCCATTGCCTCCAAGGTAGTCTGGAGGGATAGAGATGCGGCAAGCCTTTCCTTTGTCTCTTGCTCTCTGTACAAGAGAAAATCAGACAACTTAGGGAGGTTTTCACTGAACTGGCGTCCAGCAATATCCGCCTCCAACTTCCCGACTGAGAAGGTAAGGTGTATTTCCTTCCAGTCCTTATGGTCTGTAGGCAGAGCTAGGGATAAGGGTCTACACTCCTCAAGTGTAGGACCAGGTTTCCCAGCTTCTACTGCCTTCATCAGTGCCTTGAACCCCTTTTCTGCAAAGGGAAATGCCAGTGTAGCTGGAGCAAGAAAGGAAGGGTGTTTCTTACTCAGGGCTAGCACTTTAGAGTTAGTGAAGCCCCTGTCTTTCATACTGCTAGTCATTAAAGCCTGAGCTTTCCCATGGGCAAGAACTATGACCTCTTTCGGCTCTGTCTCCTCTTTAGACACAGGTTCCGCCTTCAGACGGACGAAGCAGTCTGGATAAGACTCAAAGCTGGGACAAAAGTCGACATCTTCGATGAGGACAGTTCCCAGCTTTTCCGAGATGAATATTTTCCTGTTTGTGATTGGCATGTACTCTGCATGCCTCCACGGGTTTACGTCAGAACATGAAGGAAAGTCCTTCACGTTGAGTCTCTTTTGAGACCCACGGGACGCTGCGAGCTGATGTATCTCCTTCCTCAAGGCAGCTTCCCTTTCTTCACTCTGCTTCTCAAATCTCTCCATCATTGACATGAGAGTAGACAGTGTCTTCCCCATTTCATCGGATGGAGGAGCAGAGGACGTAGAGGGCACTGGTTCTGGGGCTGGAACCGACGAAACGGACACCGATTCGACTTCATTATCTTCGGTTTCAGGAGCCAAGGTAGACTCCTCTTCCTGACCTTCCGCAAGAAGGTCCTTCTCGGTGTCTTCTGACACTTCTGACATCCTCTCATCTAGATGGATGTCCTTCATTTCATCCGAGACATCCGTATCTACGGAAATCTGGACGCAAGGTATCTCAGGGTGAGGCTGTGGTATGATGGCATCCGCAGATGCCTTGGGGAACAGATAGGCCCGCATCCGCTCATTCGGAAGGTAAGGCCCCATGGCGTTCTTCTGGAAGCCACGGACCCATCTATGCAGCTTACTCCGTGCTGCATCCCTTGACTCCGTTGTCTTTGGGTCATCAAAGGCCTCAGTAACCAAGGCTTTGCATACATCACATACCTGGGGGTCCCAATACTTGAGAGTTCCCTTGGTGATGGAACAGTGGGAGTGCGCCCTGCATTCCCCGTGGCCACAGAAGTCCTTACTCCTGATGTTGCAGAAGACTCGGCGGCACTTAGGGTGGTCCTCCTGTAAAGAGAGGAAAACAAAATGAGTATATGGTAGTTCATCTCACTTGATAAACTATATAAATATTATTAATAATATTTTTGCATTTTATTGCATATAGCTATGATAGGTAAGCTAGAAATGAATTAGGAAAGACACATACATGTGTTTCCTGCCCAGCCAATTGCTGTGACCTCCCTCAAAATTAAAGCCTATGGTTATCCTATTCAGGAGGCCCATTAGAAGAGTTCTACCCTATAAGGATAGATAAGTGTAACTTAATAATGAGGGTCATTTGTAACTGATCATCTATCAGTGTATGGAAAGAAATTTCCTTTCCTTTTATAGTATGGTCTCAACAATAGACTGCGCATGGACACACAGCGTATGTTGGAAATTCCACTTCTGTATATTTTATACTATAGTTTTCTGTTTGCAGTATGATCTATACTGCAAATATACTGGCTACTGTATAGTCATATACTGTAGTTCTAGCCGGAATGTTGCTGGCAAGGCTAGCACCTGGGGCATAATGCGCAGGCTGGGATGGTGGCCGGCAACCCGCCGGCTGTTGGCGCACTAGTCCAGTGTATGGAAAGAAATTTCCTTTCCTTTTATAGTATGGTCTCAACAATAGACTGCGCATGGACACACAGCGTATGTTGGAAATTCCACTTCTGTATATTTTATACTATAGTTTTCTGTTTGCAGTATGATCTATACTGCAAATATACTGGCTACTGTATAGTCATATACTGTAGTTCTAGCCGGAATGTTGCTGGCAAGGCTAGCACCTGGGGCATAATGCGCAGGCTGGGATGGTGGCCGGCAACCCGCCGGCTGTTGGCGCACTAGTCCAGTCGGCGTCTTGCCGGTCGGGGTAGTAGCCGGTAGTCTGAACCCTGCCAGCCCTTACCGGCCAAGGTAGTTGTGCCGGCGGCTCGTTGGCTGCCGGCGTGCAAGTCCAGCCAGCACCTTGCCGGCTAGGGTAGTGGCCGGCAGCTGCCGGTTAGGTTAGTACCCGGTGGCACTAGGCGATAGAGAGAGAGAAAGCAAGGAGTGAAGGATGATGTAAGAGCTATGTGTTACTGCCTTCCTCCAGAATGAGGGTTCAAATGGAAGGGGAGAATGTATTGTTCAGGCTTCCACCCATCCACAACCATTGCCGGTCTCTGCCAGCCACAGGTTTGTGAATGGCAGTCCAAGAGAGGACTGAAGAACACTCTACAGTAAAGGGATCCTCTGCTGGCAGCCGGCCCAGCCGGCACAGCTCTCCCGGAGCCTTGCGTCCATAAGGAAAAGCTGAGCGACTAGGCCACTACAAGCAGAAGCCCGAGCCGGCCCTACAACCTGCCAGCAAGCGGTGAGATTGTAGGACGACGGCCAAAGGGTTGCGATGGCTATGCCATCTCTAAAGGACAGAGGGGGGAGGGAAAAGGGTCCTGTATGAGGTGTGGAAGGAGCCAGCAGGGTTGCCGGTCCTACCACACCCTAAAGAAACTCTGTTTCAGTATCGGCGCCATCCTAGGCAGCAGGAGGATATCTATTCTCCAGGCTAGGGTCTGCCAATACAGTTAAGGGGCCAGCAGCAATCTTGCCGCCACCCCTAAACAGGAGAGAAAAAGAGTTCCAGTGCTGGCACCATCCTAGGGGGCAGAAGAATGTCTATTCTTCAGCCTAGGGTCTGCAAGCACAGGACTAGTCTACTAGACCGCAGGAAGAAGGTGGCAATATCATATAACCCCTTCAGGTGCGGTGTAGGGAGGTCTAGCCTCCTATGCCGGCAGCATAATCCGACAGGGGAATGACTCTTCACCCTGCCGGCCCGCTGCCAGCACAAGACTATGTAATCTGAGGTTCTGACCGAAACCCAAAATCTGCCATCTGCGGCTAAGGGAAGGGACAGAAAACCCTAGCCTAGTCCTGCCTGAATGACAACTCGAGGCACGACCAACTAGGGTTGTAGCCTAAGGCTACACTCAGAGGGAAGGAGGGATTACCCTTAAATCTCCACTGGAGACGAGTATCGCTTTATATAATAATTCTAGGAGATATCTATCTCCGCCTGAATTGATAAAACGATACACGAGGGTAACCGGGGAACATGTATGAAAGTATACTAAAGTCACTAGGCTAGTAGCCCAGTGGCAGCGAGAATCGACTACCTAAATCACCGAAACACTCTCATATACTATCTCAGAAGAGGAAATTTTATATGCAATCAATATATCTCACATGTATAAATTGCCTAAATAGCTTCATTTAAATTTAAGAACACTAGGAATGTCTATTATATCATGCATGAAAGTAAACTGAAACGCCTAGGCTAAGAAGCCTAGCGTAAGCAAGGTTCGGTTACCTAAATCGCCGAAACTATAACGAATACTATCGGCATAATATAATTAAATCCTAGCAATGAAGACTAAATAGCTATCTTTATTTATGCTATTTATACCGGGAAAGTCGTTCTGGCTAGCTAAATAACTTATGCGTTACGAACGACACCGCCCATGACGCCTCCGGTTCAGGCAACAGCTCTTCCACTAAGTTTAACTTAATTTGACTTAAAGATCAAATACTCAACGTTCCAGAGGCAGAAGAGGCTGGAGATTGCATGATAAATCCAAAATAATCCAAAGTAACGAGAGAGCAACCGGGAAAATCACCGAGCGAGATCGCCACAGATAAAGGAATAAACATGGCGGCGACAATGGCGCCATCTAGATACTCAGATACTAACAGAGGAAGGGTACCTTAATAACGGCTCCCCTTCGTTTTTGCCACTTCCCCCCTCGAGGCGTAAACGCTATTCGGGGTGAAGATTGCTATGTGGCGTGTCAAGAATACGTCCTCTGATATTATGCGATATCCTTAAAGAAAACTTTGAGGATATTCGTGCCAGGAGTTAGAATTCTGGAGACCGTAAGGTTAATTCTCTAGGAATATCACTGTAGTCAAATTTACCCTAAGAAGCTACTGAAAGGAACCTTCCATCAGGACGACATGGCTTGAGCCCAAAAAACTTTTTCTTGGCTTGATTAATTTTTAATTTCTGAATTTAAAGATTTTCTAAGTTTAGTTATATGGTGTTGGTGTTTGTATGAATAGGAAATTAGGGGATACAATAGTATTAAGGGAAACAATCAGGAGTCCTGTATTTCCTGTTTTTTTAAACAGCTTGTTACTGATAATGTAGATTGTAGGTTGGTCTAGAATGTTAATTATTTTTAAGATTTACAAAACTATAAATGACCCTTCTTTCCTTCACGGGAAACTTGCCTCCATCAGTGTGTGGTAATCAGCTATATGAACATCACAGGAGGTCCATAGAAGTAGAAAGAATTTCAATAATAAGATTTATTTTTATACTTGCCCGATGTTCAAATACAGATACATGCCCATCCTCCTTCCCACTGACTTGTGATGTCAACTTTGAGACTGAAGACAAAGGCAGTATGGCTTGCCTAAGCTATCAGTTATTGCCATTAACTGCTATATTGTCTCTCTACTTTAATAGACATATTCTATTGAAAGGAAACAAAATGAGACATTGCAGTCTTGCAGGTAAATGTTAATAAAATTGAGCTTCTAGAGGGTAGAGATATGATCATCAGGGAAGCATAGAAATAATCGATTTTATTATCAAAATTCAATTTATATTGGCAATACCTTTGTTCTATGCCAACAAATTGGTTTCATCCACATTGGCCTTAGCTCATCATGACAACAAATGATATGAGACTGACTTTCCTTCTTCAATTAGTCAATTCTAGCATCAATAAAGTATATTTGTATATGTAGGATTCATAAATTTTATGAAGTTTTCCACATCTGGAGTATCTTTTCAACTGCTGGTGTTACGTGTTCATTATTAGCCTACAGGAGTTTTTCTTCCTAAACTAACCCTATTTTTATGTAAAATTTATGAAAGCATGTAGGTATGCTGTTGGTGACAGTTGTTATAGCTAGGTTATGAGTCTCATGAAAGATATAGATGAATAGTTATGTGTTACTAATTTATAATTTACTGTTTTATGGATCTCCTGTCAGCATAATTGTATTGTAAAAATAATTAAATTTTTCATTATCTGGCCTTACAGGAGGTGTAGTAGCCCGATGGCATGTTAGTCGAAATGTATGGCAGTACATGCTTTCTATAGCATTGGCATACTTTGTAACGTTGTGCTTATACCCTGGTATTGAAACTGAGATTGTGTCTTGCCGTTTGAAGTCATGGATGCCTGTCATAATAATGGCTGTTTTTAATCTCTTTGATTTAATTGGAAAGGTAAGTCTGTAAACATTCTGTATGTTTTATAGTTAAGTGTAACTTAAATGACTTCAGCAAAGTTTTCTTGAATATCTAAGTAAACATCACTGTTGCTTTAATTGTTTATTGTAAAGTACTCTTCCTGGTTTGATGAGAAAAATTGTTGAGCAATAATTGTCAACTTAAGAATCTATGAAGGACCATGCATGATTGATTCATCTGTAATATTCTGTTACTCTATAGAAATGGATTCTTTGCACCAATAAGTCTCTCCTTTTCAAAAACGAGCGTTAGGTGTTGAAGAAAAAGCCTTTGAAATTTATGAACATATAAGTCCAGAGAAGATAACTAAGAACTAATACTCTAGTATAGTTGCAAATTCATTTTCTTCTTCTACAATAGAATTGTACTTAGAGATGAAATTCCTATAAAAAAAAGTAGATTTTCAGACTTTTCACCCTACTTTTGTTAAGAGCCATGCTGTTGCTTTTCTTTGGAACTTCTATGTGTATATGCTTTCCACCAAGATCATAACCATCTGTGGGTGAAATGGTATCAGGGAGTAACTATATATACCTATTATTTTTATAGAGATATAGACTCATTTATTTAAAGTTTTATTTATTTTCTTCACAATATCTTGCTCCATTTTCTGCTTACATATATGGCTTTGATTGTTTTTAAAAATTAGGGTATTTCGGACAGCATGTCTTCTCACTAAGTTGAGTAAGGTGAGTCTATAACTCTACTTATAATGATGGATATGAATTTGATAAACTTTTGACCCAAGTGATGCTATGATTAATACTTGGAGGACCCAGGTAAGGATTGGTCATTGGTCCTGTAACCTTTAGCTGATGGAGGTGCACCGAAGTCCTTGTATACCCAGTGATTCAGAAGGTGGTCAGGACGCATACATCCATGTATCTGAAATATAGAGAAATAATAGAATATAGATTTTCTATAATGTACCCTGTCTTTACTAAACAGTCAAGCCTCGTTCTTCGCGATAGTTAGGTTACAGACACAGGCGTGATATGCAAATTTTCGCTAATAGATACTTCAGTAGGGTGGGATAACACCTAACCTAAAAAGTCACTGCCCCTTGCCACGAGCGGGTGCCCGAGCTGATGATTAACACAGTAAATACTGCCTAATATTGTTTTGATTTGGTTTCTACAATAGTTTATAATCATATGTATAGTGTACAGTACATTTGCACACATGTAGACCACATACTGGACACAGTAAGGTTACAGTACAGTATTGTGCTAAGGTAAAGTTTGAGTCGTCATCATCCCCTTACTCTTCTGTATAACAAAAGTGGTTCCTATCTAGTAATACTGTGCTGTAACCTAATACTCACTGATAGTGTAGTATATATTACTGTAATATATGTACAGTAATATTACTACAGTACAGTTTAACTGTACTTACTGTAAGTGTTCGGTGTTTTTGTTCAAGACTCGTAGCCTACGCCGCTACACTAGAAGCATGACACACCCTCTTATGTGTTGTCTCTTGCGCAGTATGTTATCTATACTTTCTTAAACAGAAATACAGCTCATTTTATAAACTAAAACCTTAAATATCTCGATAATAATTATTTCTTTTAAATAAATAAACAAAAACTGTGCATTCGATTACTTTTCAATACTTTTCATTGTGGTATCAACCACTTAAATCTGACGAGTTAGTTCTTTACCTTTTTTGCACAGTAACTTTCGATCATAGCAGATAGGGAGGATTTTGGCAAGTAATTTGAAAGAAAGAGGGTATGAAGGCAGTGGGTGGGGGAATTTTCTTTGTTTTATCCAGAGGTTGTCAAACAGGCACTTCTACTTAATACAGTAGCTTGTTCTATTTAGAGGTAAGTTTCATGTAATTAATAAAGTCTAATACTGTCCTGTAGATATTAGAATATCAGTAACTGATGGAAACAGTAGTAGTACCTATCTAGTAGTTCCCTTGTCTATCAGATAGCTATCGTTGAACTTAAGATGGGAAGCAGCCTTTTCCATCTTGTTATACTAAGGATAGGTGATACACCCAAAATATAAACTAAAATAAAATAGTAATTCCATTGAGCTGCTAACTTATATTCCAACCAAAGGATTTATGTAGGATGTGAAATAATTAGGTTTTGTGAATATTTGCCCAAATATTGCTAATGGAAGTCATAAATGCTATAATATAATCGAAAAGATTAATGGCAGGTTTACATAAGCAACTAATACAAAATAAGTAAAACATAGTTCAGAATCTATTATATCCTGCATACTGGGATCACTTCTACACCATGTACTGTAAAAAATTGTCTTCCGAAAGGAATGAGTAGTAATGAAATTAGAATTATTTCAAAATGCTGTAGAAATATAAAAACCAACAACAGAAACTATCTAAAGTTACCTAGATAAAAGACAATCATGAGGCCCTTGTTTTCAAACTTAAACAGTTGGGAGTGGGTGGGTTGTTTCTTAGCATTGTTATTGAATTTTTAAGTAATAGATCTCAAAGAGTTGTTGTTGATGGGCACCATAGTGAGTATAGGAATGTGATATCTGGTGTTCCACAGGGTAGTGTTCTTGGCCCATTATTTTTCATATTATATACACAGGACATGTGGTTTGGTCTAGAAAACAAGCTTGTTGCAAGATGATGCTACTCTATTTGCATTAATTCCATCTCCTGAATGTAGATCTGGGGTTGCTGAAATCCCTTAATAGAGGTGTAGCTAAAATTATTGCATGGTGCAAATTATGGGGTATGAAGTTGAATCCTAACAAAACCCAAATTATGATTGTAATTAGGTCAAGGACAATGGCTCCTCAACATCTGGATCTCAACATTGATAATGTTTCTTTAACTCTGTATGACTTTTAAAATTTTAGGTGTGATTCTCGACAGAAAATTTACTTTTGAGAAACACATTAAGTCTGTGCCTTCTTCAATTGCACAAAATATTGTCTTATTGATAAAATCTTTTAAGATTTTTGGGGATCAATCTATTCTGCAGAAGTGTTTTAATTCTTTCATTCTACCTCTTTTCGAGTACTGTATTGTTCTCCTATCTGGTCTTCAGCTGCTGATTCTCATCTTAATTTGTTGGACAGGAGCTTACAATCTATTAAATTTCTTATTCCTGATCTAGATATTAATTTCTGGCACGGTCGTTCAATTACTTTATGAGTGTTGCATAAGATTTT
The DNA here is from genome assembly GCF_036898095.1 of Palaemon carinicauda. Lineage (NCBI taxonomy): Eukaryota > Metazoa > Arthropoda > Malacostraca > Decapoda > Palaemonidae > Palaemon > Palaemon carinicauda. The sequence goes on from NC_090725.1 coordinate 269,359,475, forward strand.
TTATAATTCTGATCATCCTTTACATTCAGATTTTCCCGGACAGTTCCATCCTGTTGGTAATACTAGGGATGCAGTTAATTCTAATAGTCAGGCCTTCTCCATCATGAGGCTCAATATTGCACAGTCTTCTAGAAGTTTAATTCCAACTGTGATCAAATTGTGGAATGATCTTCCTGATCGAGTAGTTGAATCGGTAAAACTTCAAAAGTTCAAACTTGCAGCAAATGTTTTAATGTTGAATGGGCTGATATAAGTCTTTTTATAGTTTATATATGCATTATCTGGTTTCATATTCTTACTGTCTTTAAAGTATCTTATTTTGAGTGTTCATTATTTCTTATCTTGTTTGATTATTTCCCTATTTCCTTTTCTCACTGAGCTATTTGTCCCTGTTGGAGCCCTTGGGCTTATAGCATCTTGCTTTTCCAACTAGGGTTGTAGCTTAGCTAGTAATAATGATAATAATAATGCTAATATGGAAATCGACTTGGCCCAGGCCAGAGCATTTCCATCTGCCGACAGGGAAAGTGGCAGAAATCTTTTTGGAAGGGGAACTGCTCGTTTTTGGAAGAAGCTTCTGGGACACCTCATCTTGTTGGAGAAGCTGGTCCCCTTCAGGTGGATGTCACTTCACTTTGTGCAGTGGGCTCTGAAGAGCCTGTGGTCTCAAGCATTTGACTTTCCTGCAACCCTGCTGTTGGTGGCACAGGAGGTAGTGACAGATCTCCAATGGTGGTTGAGACAGAGCCTGTCGGCAGGAACACACCTTCAGGTCTCTCCCCTGGAATTCCTTCTTTTCTCTCATAAATCACACCAAGGGTGGGGCACTCACCTGAGAAGGGAGAAAATTTCAAGTCAGTGGTTTGAAGAGGATAAGTCTTTTCATATCAATTACCTGGAAATGATAGTGGCATATCTAGCGTTATTCCACTTCTCGGAGACTCAAAGGTTACTCTGTGGTGCTGATGAGTGACAGTTCAACAGTAATGACCTACGTCTCCAATGAGGGAGGCGCAGTTTCCCTCCTACTATGCCAACTATCGGTTGAGATACATCATTTGGCACAGAACAATGTAGTGTCCCTCTCAGCGAGGTACATTCCCGGGAAAAGGAATGTTATTGTGGACCATCTGAATTGACCAGGGATGACAGTTGGTTCCGAATGGTCTTTGTTTCCTCTGGTGGTGAAGTCTTGTGACATTGTGGGGTTTCCCATCACCAGACATGTTCTCAACTCACCTGAATGACAAGCTCCCAGTGTATTGGTCTCCAGTCCTTAGCCCAGCGGTAGCAATGGAAGATGCCTCCAGCGCCCATAATACAGATTAGACTTTTACGCCTTTCTGCCGTTCTGCCTGATTTGTCAGGTTCTGAAGAGAACTTAAGTGTCCCGAGAAGTCAGAGTAATGCTAGTAGCCCCAAAATGGCCTAAGGTGGAGTGGTATCCAAACCTACTGGACTTTCTCTCGGAAAGTCTGAGAGAACTTTCAGAATTACCAACCTGCTGTGCCAACTGCATAAAAGAATGTTCCACAAGGCAGTTCACTGCCTATCTTTCATGGTTGGAGGTTATCCATCCTCACCACTGAAAGATAGACTTCTTGTGACCAATTGTGAAACAACTTTCTGGATACTTCCGAAAGTCATCCACAGTGGTTTACCAAGCCAAGTGGGCAACTTTCTGTGGTTGGTGTCATAGATTGAATATTGCTCCACTCAAAGCTACTGTTGCCCTGATTGCTGACTTTTTGGTGTTCCTGAGGAATGAAAATCCCTTTCAGTCATTGTGATGAAAAGCTACCGTTCGGCCTTGAACCAGGATTCAAACTAAAAGGGGTTGATCTTTCCTCATCATGGGAACTTTCTGCTCTCATCTGAAGTTCTGAACAGACTTGCTCTCCTTTGGAACTCAAGCCTCCCTCTTGGAATGTGATGAATCTTAGGTCCTTGAAGATGGCTCCCTACGACCCCATGCATAAAGCTCTGGATAGGGATCTCACACTGAAGACTGTCTTTCTCCTTGCCTTAGCATCAGCCAAGAGAGTTAGAAAATTACAGTCTGTCCTATTTTGTGTCACATTCCAAAGAGTGGAAATAACTATCTTTTTCCTTCATTCCAGAATTTGTGCCGGACACAAAATGCAGCTATTATTGATCATAGATTTGGCTCTCACGATATCATCTCTCAAAGAGGTAACTGATGCTCTTGACAATATGTTACTCTGTCCCGTAAGAGCAGTCAGAAAATATTGAAAATATGTAGAGAACAAGCTCTTTTAGACCTAAAATTCCAAATTTATTTGAAAGCACAGGCCATCCCAAAGAGTAAATTTCTAATAATACCATTTCTTTTTGGCTGTGTGAAGCCATTATGAGAGCGTATAAATCCTCAGGGAAACCGTTACCAGCTGTCCTCCCTAGAGCACATGATATATGTGGTCTTGCTGCAACCTTAGCATTCCACAAGAACCACTCAGTAGCCCAAATTCTTAGTACAGGTGTCTGGAGAAGGCAGAATACCTTCACAGGGCACTACCTGAAGAATTGTACTCAAAGATCTTTGGGCACCTTTTCTTTAGGTCCTATTGCTGTGGCTCAGCAAATAATTTAGCTTACGCTTTTACGCGACACCTAATCTATCATCACATCATCAGGGTATGAGCGGACTTGCAAGAGTGGTCGTTGAGTATTCGCTTGATCACACTCAAGTGTAGATGAGAATAAGAAGTTCTTAGTTATGAATGTATATATCTCTTATATTGATGCCTAATTTTCATATAGCTTCATCTCTATCTTAGTCTGAACCTAGCGGGCATATACTCCACAAACTCGCCTCTTCACGTGCTGGTTGGACAATCGTCACTGACTTACCTTTAACTTTTGAATAAAGCCTGGTCTTACTATTGTGATTGTCCTAGAGCGAGTGAACCCCTCTTAACGAAAACCTCCTTCCACTTAAGGAAGACCCAAGACCCATTTAAATGTCTCAGAAATTTGTATCCATGTATGAATGAACTACAAATTTTAAAATACTTTTTATTTTTCCTAGCTATACAAACCTGAGTCATTTTAGCATAGATCCTGCCTCATCCATCCCATAAGTCTAACTAGTATAGAATGGAGCTTGCTTCACAGCAGCATGTAATACTGCCTGGCAGTGGAGTTGCCAGGTAACCTATTATGGTTACAAGTGGTCCCCATTTATTTCTTTTATGTCTGATTGTAGAAAATTAACATTAGGAGTAACCCATTCAAGTGATTCAGGTTTGTATAGCTAGGAAAAATTCAAATTATTTTAAAATTTGTAGTTTTTCACTTAACTGTATTTACTAATAATGCATGTAATATTCACATATTGGCCTCCTATTAAGACGTAAAAGCAGCAAATATTAATATCTTCCATTTTTTTCACTTGTAAGTTGATTGACATTAACGTCTATATTTTTTTAATCAGTTGATAAAGGGACACTTCCAAGGGATTTTTCATCATTTTCCAAAAGAAGTAATTAATGCTTAAACTAGCATTTTATCATACTATGGTAAATAATTTCATTTAAAATACTTTTATCTCATATTTACTATCAAGTTTAATGGCTTATCGAAGTTTATTGGAGTTTAATCCATGTTGCTGATGTAATATAATTCATAGTTTTTAGATTTGTGGTGCTTAATTATACAGCTTAGGAAATTACTAATTTTTCTTCCAATTCATTCAGTAGTTTTTGTGCAGTTTTGTTTACCACTTCATAAACCGAATACACCATTTTGCACTTGCCATAAACTCAGGAGTTTCATAAATTTGTTCAGTTGTTTGTCTTGGTATTGTGCTTAATTTCCTTTCAAGTATACAGATATCTTCTATAAATTCCCTTTATATGGAACCTTTGCTGAAGGTGCATCCTTGGAAAATGTTTATTTCTGTATGTTTTTTTTTAAATGTGTAGGACTACAGTAAACAACTCTTAATTTTAATAATTTACCTTGACTTTTTATCTAGCATGCTCCAATATTCTCAGTCCCCTTTTCAGATTCCATTTTTTAGTTTATCACCCTTTCCTTTGTCTTACTTGTTTCATAATCTATATCTCATTCTTGTAGTCTCATCATGATCTTAACGATTTTTCAAAATGCTTTGGTCAAATACTTTATAATAATAATATTTATGGTGAGAAAGGGATTTTGGTAATTTACACAATGCGCTAAAATATTACTTTTATTTCCAAGAAGCAGCAATGTCAAAATCAGTGAAATATAATGTACCTGTTATCAAGTTATCACCCTTTAATCAATCCTGTATGTCAAAGAGTTTTCATGTCTTCTGTGCAGCACGTGGCATGCATTAAATGGTGTTATGTAGTATACTATAAGTACCAAATATTTTAAATTTACCTTTAATGAATATAAATTTCACATTTACCTGGGAAGGCTATCATCCCAGCCATTTTGATTCGTTCATCATTCATATGATTCAGCTTGGTGAGACTGAAACAGCATTTATGATGTAATGAGAGGCTCCTTCTAGTGATCCATGCCTACTTTAGAGAATATTGGTGACAATCTTAGTTTTATGGAAATACTGCATAATATTACAGAAATTGAAATTATTTAAAAGATTTTTCATCTAAAAACTCTCATTATTATCTAGACAGGCTATTTAGGAAGTTCAATTGCCTTATATTGGGTTTTGCAAGGTTGTGATTTAAGGGTAACACACAAGCATTTAAAATTTCATCAGTTTATAGATAATAGAGCTCTTAGAACTGCTACATGCATTATCTTGCTTAACCTGTTTTTTCCTTAATAGCTCAAAAACTTTTCTTTCATTAGATTTTAGCCTCGCTTCCATATGATTGGACTCGTCGCCAGCTTGTTGGTGGATCTGTTGCACGCATACTTCTAGTCCCAATTATGATGTTATGTGCAGCACCTCGTTCCAAGCCAAAAATTTCCGGTGAAGTAGTCCCCCTTCTTGTATCAGCAACACTAGGGCTATCCAATGGTGTCTTAGGATCTGTTCCAATGATACTTGCTCCAACAAAAGTGGAAGATGAACATCGGGAGCTTACTGGAAACATTATGACACTCTCTTATTATGTAGGGCTTACTCTTGGAGCTTCTGTTGCATATGGGTTACATTATGGCTTCTTAGGTCCTTCTCTTCCCAACCAGTGTAAAGCTAAGGGAGCCATAATACCCACACTGCCAACTTCTTCCTCTGAGGTTACAACTCCCCATTTTATTTTTCATTCAGTGCTGAATATTTCTAGAGGAATGTAAATGCTTAATTTCTCTGCATATCAGTGTCAATTCTAAATTTTTTAAAAAAGATATACTACTTAATCATTCATATATATATATATATATATATATATATATATATATATATATATATATATATATATATATATATATATATATATATATATATATATATATATGTGTGTGTGTGTGTGTGTGTATGTGTATAGTGTGTTTAAGTGTGTGTAAGCATATATATATATATATATATATATATATATATATATATATATATATATATATATATGTGTGTGTGTGTGTGTGTGTGTATCCATGTGTACATACACAGCAAATATATGCATACATAGTATGTATATAAATGAATAAATGTGTGTACACATTACATGTACAGTATATATATATATATATATATATATATATATATATATATATATATATATATATATATATATATATATATATATATATATATATATATATATATGCATATGCATGTGTATATATATCTAATGGTACCTCAGCTTATAAGCTTAATTTGTTCTGGGAACGAGCTCGCAAACTAAAATGCCAGTAAATTTAAACAATTTTTCCAATTAGATATAAAAGAAATACACGATGTATTTCATATGTCTATAAATATACATATATACGGTACTTATTTTTAAAGGTTTGTAATGTATTTTAGTGAAAAAATTTTAACCCCTAACATCTGAAATTAATATAAATTAATAATTCACAGTAAAAAATAAAAATGTATTGAGACAATAACTTGTACTATACCTTTGAGGAGGAGATGGTTACTGCTTCGATGGAAATCTCCCTTCATGAGAACTTCTGGTAAAATATCTGGAGTTCTGTTGCTTGAACAACATTCACTGTCACTAATTGAATCACTTAATTTATACTTTCTTGGCCCTTGGTCATCTTTTTTTCCTCTATTACATTCAGTTTTGACAAGGAAAGTGTTTAGAGACAACTGATTTTGTCTTTTCTTTAAAATCATCTGAAAATGCAACATTGCATTGGTAATAAATACTGTAGGTTTGCAGCTTGCCCTGCCAAAGATTTATATGGTTAATGTGTTTCTACAAAATTTTTCGAGGTTTCCTACATTTTCCGAATTTCCCTTATTTCACTCAAAGTGAGAGGTTTGGTAGTTTTTCTCTCCTCAGATGAAATCTCAGCAATCTCTTGCTGCTCATGCAACACCACTAGCTCCTCGGTAGTCAGCTATTGGCTATGCTTGTCCAGAAGGTCACTGATTTCATTCTTGTTCACCTCCAACCCCATAGTCTTTCCCAAGTACACAATTTTATTGTCAACTGCATCTTGGATCAGTTCTAATCCCTCAAAATTGTGCTCAGCAATGTATTCAAGCCATAGTATTCTCCAAAGAGAATTTATGGTCCTGTTGGTAACCCCTTCTCAAGCTTTGTCAATGAATTTGAGGCAACCGATAATGTGGGAATGGTTTTTCCAAAATTCTTGGAGGATGAAGTTGACGGTTGATCCCTTCGGTGACCTCAAAGCATTGTAGAAACAATACTTTTGTATAAGGTTTTTGAAGTTTGGGATCACCTGTTGATCCATGGGTTGTAGTATTGGAGTGGTGGTGTCAGCAAGAGCTTTGTTGTGATGAATTCAAATTCCTCCATTAGATCATCTTAAAGTGCTGAAGGATAGGTAGGAGTATTGTCCATAAGCAATAGGGCTTCTTTTCTTGACCCATTCCACAAACAAAATGCAAATCACCCAAGCCTTGTTGTTTTACCTCCACGTAATGTTCAGTTACTTCTCCAACACTTCATACTTTTTAAGAGCTTGTGGATCTTCTGAATGATACATCAAGAGAAGTTTGATTTTGTGATAAGGTATTAGTACAGAACAGTAGATTTAACAGTCTTTCATGAGTTGTGACTGGCAATTGCCTTTTCTTGTGCTATAAGGACAGTCCTAGTTATCTTCATACAGAGCAGTCTGGTCTTGTCACAATTGAAAACTTGCTGAGGTATGAGACTTCAATTCCACAAACCTTTTGAACTCAATAATGCCTGCCTCTTCTGCCTTAACATAGGCATTAGCAGCTTCACCATATTGCACAACACTGTGGTTGACAGGTCTTCTCACCTTGAATGTTTCTTTTCCTTTTTCTGCTGTCATAGCTGGCTCCATTTTAACAAGGTCAACATGCAATACCTGTGCTTTTTCACAAATAATGTTTTCAATAATCGTATCTCCTGCTAACTGTTTCTCATTTATCCAGATGAGAAACAACTAATCTATATTATCAAGCACACATGGCTGTTGTTTCATCAATGTTACCACCCATTTTACAATATCCATTGCTTTGATTTTTTTTTCTTGAGAATTGTGCAAATTGTAAATTTTGTACAATTGCATATTTTTATAGGTTTGCCACATGTGTTTCTTGTTCATACTTCTCGACAATTTCTTTTTTTACCTCTACTGTCATTATCTCATCCTTTTTGTCTTTCTCAGTCTTCTTGGGGGCTATTGTTTAGATGCTGTAACGTGCTGTTACTGTTTACTTGACTGTGAACATTCTCAATTCAATAAAGAATACATGGTCACAACTATGTATAGATGATGCTGTTACAAGTGCAGCTTGGAGAGTGGAATAGTAAAGGTCTCATTAAGGTGAGAATGTGAGCTTAGGCAAAAGAAAATGGCTTACATATCACATGAACATTGTGTGGGTGGCGTATGGGCAATGCACAACTGCTTTCTGCACATCACAGACTAGTCTTATTAGTACTTGTCCCCAAAAGATGTGCTTATGGAGGGAAATTTTTGCTCGCTGACTGATATAGTGATCTGAAACTGATATTAAATTTCGTGCTTGCATACCGATTTGCTCGTATTCAGAATTGCTTGTAAACCGATGTGCCATGTATGTATGTATGTATGTATGTATGTATGTATATATATTATATATATATATATATATATATATATATATATATATATATATATATATATATATATATATAATTATATACTTTATGTATGTTTGTATGTACTGTATCTATAGTTACACTATAATATTTATTACACTGCAAACTCATTTCTAGTAATATAGTCCATTTAATGTGTTGCACAAAACCCCAGACATAACTATCTTTTGTAACAGAAAAAACCAACAGTGCTGGTAGTCGTGTGCATCTAGTATCAATAATTCACCTATGGCTCCTGTTGTTTACCAGGTGACTCGTTAATAGGTCACTAATACTAGACTACTGAAAAATTGTCTATGGTTTATGGCAATATATCTTTAATGTTCTTTCCTGTTGACTTAATTCATCTATTGGATTAATGATAAGGAAATTACAACCAGAAGCCTCATCTTCAGTCTGTGTCATCTGCCTCAGGGGAGAGTAGCTGTAAGTACCAATGTCAAAATATCTTTTAAATTTTCTTATTTTGAGTTAGTACCCCCTTTTCTATTTTTGCAGTATCTGGATAATTTTCTCTTGAATATTTGATTTTGGTTTTATAAAAAGCAAATAGCTGTCTGCTATACATTTCATTTGTTTCTCCCAGTTCAGTCTTGGTACTCCTAGTACAAGTTTGAATGATTTAATCAAGATTAGGTACAGCGTAAGGATTTACTACTAAATGTTAGAATAAGCTGAATAGTTCGTCTTACTCTTATATTTTGTGCTGTCAACTTTATTTTTTAAGCCCCATTTTATTCTCTTGCCATTAATAGACTTATACTATAGATTATATTACATTATAGATTTGCTTTCTGCAAGGAATGTTAACTATTGCTTCTCTCCCTGTATTGTTTTTGTGTATTGTTCTATTTTACATCTCTAGTTTTTTTGTTAGATTTTTGTTTTGATTTTGTAATGCACAATCTGTATTTTATGCCAGATAGATTTTTTCTGGATATTTTGTGTATTTCATACTAGTTTTATTTGAGCCACAACATTTATTGAGTTACCAGATATGCAGTTTGATATATAATGTATGTTTTTGAAAGGATCTTACATCATTTGTATAATATTTATTGAGGTTAGGTCTAGGTAATAGTTTGGCCTGGGTACCAGCCACCTGCAGAAATACTACCCTAGAGACTTATTGGGTCCTTTGACTGGCCAGACAGAACAGTACTACAATGAATCCCTCTCTCAGTTTTCCTTTGCCCACCCATATACCTAATAGTCCGACCAAATCTTTCCACATTCTTCTCTGTCCTCATACATTTGACAACACTGAGATTACAAAACATTTCTTCTTCCCTCAAGGGGGTTAACTACTGCACTGTAATTGTTTAGTGGCTACTCTCCCCTTGGAAAGGTATAAGAGAGACTTCAGCTATGGTGAGCAGCTCTTGTAGTAGGAAGAGGACACTCCACAATCAAACAATTGTTCTCTAGTCTTGAGTTGTGCCATAGCCTCTGTACCATGGTCATCTACTTTCTTGGGTTAGAGTTCTCTTGCTTGAGGGTATGCTCAGGCACACTGTTCTGTCTTATTTCTCTTCCCTTGGTTTTTTAAGTTTTTATAGTTTATATATGAAAGATGTAATTTAATGTTGTTAGTGTTCTTAAGATATCTTATTTTAATTGTTCATTACTTATCTTGTAATTTATCTATTTCCGTGTTTCCTTTTGTCACTAGGCTATTTTCCCTATTGGAGCCCCTGTGTTTATAGCATCCTGCTTTTCCAACTAGGGTTGTAGCTTAGCTTGTAACAAGAACAACAACAGCTACTACTACTACTACTACTACTACTACCCTTCCCTATTTGCCATGACTGATATGGCAATTAGAATTGTCATCTCAGCAGATAATGGTACAAGTAGCATTCCAGCAGTGCTATGGATCATCTGATTTTCTGTCATTCTTGAGTCTTCATCTGTGATTGATTTCATGTTGTTTGGTACTGTTTCCACTGCTGTCAGTGCCAAACCTCTCTCCTCTGATCTCATCTGACTTTACCTCTGTGACTGAGACTACTGTTTTGAAGAAGTACATATCATTTCACGACCCCCCCTAACTTAGGCAAAGAATCACATTGATTCAAATATCAATGGTAGAATGGCATAATGCACATTACCTAAATAAGGTATTTGCATACATATTGATATGTTCATCCTGTAAAAGGTATGCACTAAAATTTCTACAATACTGTACTTCTACTGTATAAAACAATGGAAATGCTATGTAAATACAATAGTTGTTGAGCTGTTTTCCTTCAGGAATACACTAACAAAAATGAAAAGTCTTTAAATGTGTATTGCCATCGCAACTATTACAACCTATGTGTACAAAATATTTGAAAGCAGTTGCAACATGACATTTCCTTTTATTCAAGATTTATAGATTACTTTCCTTTGGTGACCAGGAAGATAAACTATTAGCATAGAATTATGATATGCTGTTTGTTCAATAAAGTATATAAATGAATGAATGAATGAATAGAGGAATATTAAGTTCCCTTTTTGTGTGTCTATGTGTCTCTCCTATTGTACTGCTTGTTTCACTATATATATATATATATATATATATATATATATATATATATATATATATATATATATATATATATATATATATATATATATATATATATAATGACTTTAAAGCAAGAACCAAATACAAACCAGGATAAGAATAATAAATACAGAAAGTCTTTATTTGTTATATTCTCACTCTCTATATTCTCCCTCTCAGTGGTAGAGTAGCGATTTAAACTACTAGTCTCATATTCATTCTTATATAAAGGTGATTTAATTATTTCTCTTACTCTCTCTCTCTCAACTTGGTAATACTCAAGTGTATAATATATGCTTGTATTTTCTCTTTTCTTGTTGGAGTTCTCCTCATGTAACAGGAAATTTGACCAAGTGAGAGTTATGATTTACAGTATTCATGTACGCTTTTGAATGGATAATCATAGCTAAGTTTCAAGTCATTGTTATGTAACAGTGTACTGTACTGTAAAGTAGTTGACTTCTAGGCGTGATTATATAATATAATCCTATGGCTTTTGCTAACTAAGCTGAAGTCGTTTTCATGGTGTGTCTTTTTCTTAAGTCTGTTCTTTCAGATTCCTGTACCGTGGTCATTCATAACTCAAAGGCCAATTAGGTGCATTATTGAAGTGTCCTCTGCATGGCTACCTATTTCTGGCAACTGAACCAGACTCAACAAGGAGTGTGTGTCAGTTGAGCAACAGGGACCTTGAGATCTTTATGTTCATGAACTAAGTTACTTTCTTACCACTGCTAATCTTCTTTAATTTTTGAAAAAGACTGAAGTGTTTGGGATTTTATGTGACAAAGAAAATGGGGTATGTTAAAAGTAGTTGGTTGTAGGTAAAAATTATCTAGTTTTAAAAGAAATAAGTTATTTATAAATTTTCAGTGGTTTCTTTATAAATTATTTTTTGTTTGATCTTATTTATTTTATTTTTAAATTATTTATATATACATGTTGACAAATGTTGAAAACTAAACATTGAAAATATTTTAGTATTAAGACTATTTAAACTGGGCTACTGCATGTAGAAGAATAGCTATTGTATGAAATATTTTGTAAATTCTTACTATACTGTATTTGTTGAACATATAAATCAACTTGTAGTTTTTGTCTTGAGAATATTTGGTACTAGTATTTCTTTTTACTGTAGCTTTAGCTTGGTGAAGAATTTATATTGACCTTTATTGTAATAATTGAGGTTTTACTGATTTTGTAATTACTTTGTAAGTCTGTACAGATGTAAGTTGCTGAAATTCAGTACAGTATATAGCTGTTTTTAAATGTTCAAAAAAGTGTTGCCAAACAAAAATTCAAAGCCAAAAATTAATGCTTTACTCAGGCTTAAGCTCTGTCTCTGGTGATATACCCCAAAAGAGTAGTTACAGTAGCAGTAAAAATGATTAGTCTATATTGTTTTTGCTGAAGATACTTGTAAAACAGGACTACTTATATAGTTTTTATATATATTTTCCCAAATTCCCATTTTCCCTAAATATTGTAAGAATTTTTTTCACATTTTCCTTTTATGGAATACTTGTTGAATGGTTTTACTGGAAGAAAATATGAGAATAAAATCTCCAACTTTCAGGATACTACCAAATTGCATGAATATGTTTTGTTATTTTGTCTTAAGAAGTATTATTTACCAAGAAATCTAACGTAATTAGGTAAATAAGTGTATAGTGTTATTCCTAGGATTCCAGGCAACTTGTACGAAGAAACATACGTATAAGGCGTCTCCATTTTTATGTTTTTTTTTAATATAACTGCAGCATAGTACCAATTGTGCATTTAATCTTTTCTGTTTGTCAAAAATGCATTTTCTTCAGAAGGATGTTATAGCCCATCTCGGAATGAAATTTATTTCATATATTTATTAGTTATTCACATTTGCAACCTCTTGTTTAGAAAAGTATGAAGTGCTATGAACCAAAAATTCCATATTTATGCTAAAGGGAATGTTTAAGGAATTTTACCAGCAAGTGCTGATTGGTTAATTTTTATGTTCGAGTTGTTGGTTGGTCAGGATATCACATGAAAAACTAAGATACTAAATATTCTTTATTTAGCACATTTTAGCCTTAACTACTTTTTCATTGAGTGATAAAGCTAAATGATGTAATTTAGATATTAAAATTGGTTGTGATAAAAAAGGGAAGAAACAAATTCTCTTCCCTCTGAAGAGCATTGTGTTGTAGGAATTTTAATAAGAAAGATCTACAAACCCTTAATAAGGAACTCTAATCTCCAGTTTTGGAAATTCCATTTAAAGCTTATGAGTTTCAGATGAGAAGTGCCCTGGTGCGCCATCATCCTCGTCGTTGCCCATGAGCATTTACTTCTATGATAAACATTGTTCCTGAGTTCTCTACTTACTCCTGTGCGAGTATTTTAAGGGTTTTTTTTTTTAGCTATAGCACAGTTGAATGTACTGGTTTAGCTCTTAAACCAATGAAGAGTGCCCTTGTAACTATTTGGGCATTTTCCGAGAACCACCACAGAGCACATGAACCACAGGTGCGAAAGGCCCAGTTTGTGAGCAAGGAGCATACAGCAAGAGGAATAGGAGTGCATCATCAAGTAGCATGTGACCAAGAGGTACGTCATCCATGAGCGTGCGATCCTTGGGTACTTTTCCAGTTCAATTATAACTAATTTTGCCTTTCTTTGCATGGACAGACACCTTCACAAGTGATAGCATGAGCTAGGAAGAGAAGGCATCTGGAGGACACACCTCTAAAAGTTCTCCACAAGAGAAATTTTCCTCATTTTCCAAGGGTTTTACCTAATCATAAACATTCATATAGACCTAAGCACCGGTTGAGATGCTTGTCTCTCCTCTAAACACTAAGAGAGGAGTTTCACACCCCGGAGACTCTAGGCTATGGCAATCAAATTTTAAGAGTGAATATAGGCTCTCCCCTATTGTGATTATTTATTGGAAAATGTTGAAACCTGAACAAGTAGCACCACAACCAGTTCTGGGCTCAGAGTACCCAGGTGTGATTGAACCTTCTCTTTCTGAACATTACTTTTCCCCTTTCCTCTCTCCCTTTTCCAAATGGGTGAAAGTTAGGGAGAAGAAAGACACTTCTATGTGAGAGAATAGGCGTGCACAACCTGCAAGGACTCCGTTGAGTCTCACTCTCTGACGAAATGACTTCCTACTGTCCATAGACCAGAAGGACGCCTATTTCCAAATTCCAATCCAACGGAACTCAAGGAAATAACTTTGGTTTGTATTGGTAGCAAGGAGGTTTCAGTTTCAAGTTCTCTGTTTTGGACTATAAACAGCCCCTCAAGTGTTCATGAGAATGTTCACACTGGTTTCAGCCTGGGCTCATGTGATGGGCATAAGACTTCTCTGATATCTTGCTGATTGGCTTTTGTGGTCAGAGTCAGAGTCCAGATTCTGCTCAACAGAGAACTCCAAATTGACTTTTGTCAAGATATGGGTAACTGTATAAATCTTGAGAAGTCCATTCTTACCCTATGCCATAACCTTGTCTACTTAGGAATGAGCATAGACACTGTCCAAGTCAGAGTTTTCCCATCACAGGAGTGGCTACAGAAGTAGAAGAAGGCTAAAAATCTCTCACTGTCAAGCACTGACAAATGCTGCTTGTACATCTGTCTTCCTTAGAAAGTTCCACAAGGGAGATTACGCCTTCAAAGAAAGTCCCTCAAGGGATTACACCTTCATTCCATGCGGTGGACTCTTGAAGACCAGGTAGCGACAGAGGTCTGATCCTTAGTATCTACTTATCAGGGTGACACAGCAAGTCCAAGAGGACCTGTCCTGGTGGTTTCAGGAGAAAAACCTTTAAGCGAGCTCCTGACAGATTCTTTCCTTAAAGCTTATCCTTTTTTCAAATGTGTCCAGAGATGGGTGGGGAGCGCACATCTAACTCACTCCACTTCAGGTCTGTGGACAGGCAAAGTAGAAGAAAAACCTTGTATAAACATGTTGGAACTGAAGCCAGCATACCTGGCTTTGTTCCATTTCCAAACCATAGTAATGGGTCGCTCAGTAGTGTTGATGAGCGTCATTGCTGTTGTGGTTTATGTCAACAAGTGGAGGCGTGTCAATCTCACGAACCCTCTGCCACTTGGCCGTGAAAATGCACTCATGGTCAAAGGACAATGCAGTAACCTTGTCGGCATGTCTCATTATAGGAAAATGGAACGTGATAGCAGACAATCTGAGTCGCCGCAATCAGATTGCGGGCTCTGAATGGTCTTTGAACCTTCTAATGGCTTTGTTGGGTTTGCTGACAATAGACATGTTTGCTACTTACCTAAACAACTAACTGACATTTTGTTGTTCACCAGTGTTTGACCAAGCAGCAACACTGGAGATCACATTCCAACATCTGTCAGATAGCCTCAAAATCTATGCCTTCCCACCATTTTGTCTCATAAGGAAGGTGATCAGCAGAGCCATCATCACCTCCAATCTCCAGATGACTCTAGTAACATTGATATGGCTATTAACAGAATGCTACCCAGGCCATCTAAGCCTACTTAAAAAAGTTCCGAGAGAGCTCCCGATTTGAAATGACCTCATGTCAGCTGCATGTGAAGAAATACCACAATGCAGTTACGTGGCTGTCATTACACAGTTGGAGGTTATCCACCATCCCTTCAGAGAGTCTTTTCCCTTTCCAATTGCAGAGCAACTCTCGTGATATCTCCAAAAGTCTTTTGACAGCAGTCTATCAGAAAAAGTAGGCACTCTTTTCTGATTGGTGTCGTAAGGGAAACACACTTCCATTAATTTTTCATGTACCTGCGGGATGAGAAACTCCTCAAGAAAATTATCAGCTTTGACTCGGAGTTTTGAACAATCTTGTCCCCCTCAGGAAATCAAACGCCCAGCTTGGAATGTGACCAGGGTCCGTAGATCACTCAGTAAGGCGCCATTAACGAAAGCCTCAGAGAGGGACCTCACACATAAAACAGTGTTTTTGTTAGCCTTAGCTTCATCCAAAAGAGTAGGAGAGCTGCATGGTCTATCGTGCTTAGTGTCACATTCCCAGTGGTGGAGGCAGATCTCATTCTTGTTTGTTCTCGAATTTGTGGCAAAAACCCAAAACCCATTGATCAGCAATTCTAGGCTTGACTCTTTTTCAGGCTCATTGCTAAAGAAGGCAACAGATAATCTTGACGACCTGCTTCTGTATTCTGTTTGGTAGACCCTACTTACAGACTCTCTATGTTAGTAGGGGAAGGCCAAAGAAGAAAATCTCCAGAAATACCCTCTCCTTCTGGCTTTGTGAAACTATCAGTAGAGCCTACAGGGAGCAGAGGGATGCACCCTCAGTCTTGGCCTCTCCTAGAGCTCATGAAGTCAGGGAGATTGGTCTCACTTTAGCCTTTAGAAAGAACCGTTCAGTTGAGCGGGACTTCTCCCATTCTAAGGCTGACTTCCCATCTAAAGGACGAAGGTTTGCTTTTGAGTAGGAATAAATCACAAATTTTAAAAGTAATTTTTATTTTTCATAGCTGTACAAACCTAAGTTCTTTAGGTTTTACTTCCTGCCACATCCACCCCACAAGTCCCAGGTAAAATCAAAATGAAGGCTCCAAACACTAACAGACCTGTACCACCAGTGGCTACTGGGTGGTGGCTGCCAGAACCTTGATAATTCTTCATTGGCCTTTTCCAGCTTTCACTAGAATCTTACCCTTATTAAAGGACATAGGTTTGTATAGCTAAGAAAAATACAAATTACTTTTAAAATTTGTAATGTTTTCATAATTTGTTTGTTTCTCACCCAATCAAAAATGTACTAAAATTTCAATATGCAGTAGCTTGGGGATGAAGAAAAGTACAAAAAAAAACATACGAACCAACACAAATAAAGAATATACATAATGGTTTACAAAATCTGGTATTCAATAGACTTGCATTGAATTTGTTTCTTTATTTTTCTTGCATTTTTGTTTTTTAACATTTTGAATCCCATAAGCCATATTCTACGTCCAGGATTATTTACGCCCTTAACTCCAGGGCTAGGTAAAGTAGTCATACTTGCAACAAATCTTCTTGGTAAAGTAAAAGCAGTAATAGGTTATATTAAGATCCAAAGCCTTTGGATCTTGGACACAATGATTAACCATGTATCATTGGATTACAAAGTATTATTAAATCATAAATAATAAGAGCCTGGAATCCAAGAAACACTGAAGGAAACACAAATGTGTACCAAGGAAACACAAAAGTCAACTATTAGCAGGTTTGAGTGTTGATTAAACAGATTACTGTTGAGGTACAGTAGGTGAACTGCGAAACATAAAATTCTCCAGGATCCATTACTTACCACATGAGGTAATTAGGGTTGCTCTCTGATTTACAGAAAGGAAGATGATTGAGATTTGTCCCTTGGAAATTACAGTAGTTGAATATCTAAATAGCTGTATCCTTTTCTTGCTGTATCTGGGTGTAAGTGGTTACTTTTTAAATTTTTGGATTTTCCTCTCTGATTTTTCTGAAGGAATAACACTAAACACTAAAATTACCTGTATATCATTTTAGCATATATATCTATAAAGTATGTAAAAAGGTTTTTAAATATTTAACTTAGCCGGTGAATATATAATAGCTGCAACTCTGCGGCTCGACAGAAAACACACTCAAAAAACTTGCGAGCGATCGCTATGAAGGTTGCGGGTGTGCCCACCAGCGCCAACTGTCGGCCAGATACCACTCTTGTATGTAAACAAAACCTTCAATTCTTCTCTGTCGACGTTGACGACAAGACGTATTCATACTCGCTGTAGAACCTGGAGTTTTCACATCATATTTGGTGAAGTACTTTATTTTGGTTTGAGCTTTCGCAGTGCAGATGTTTTTCCTCAACATAAACTCTTGAACTCTTTATTGAATCGGATTATTTGTTGATGACTTGGATTGTTTTTGGAATTTTCTTTGACTAATTCAAAATGGCTGACCCTTCTCAAGTACCTAGATTTCGAAAGTGTAATGCTAGGGACTGTAATAGGCGTCTTCCAAAGGCTTCTCTCGACCCACATACTGTTTGTTCCAATTGTCGGGGTAAAACCTGTCAATTGGGAGATCGGTGTGAGGAATGCGTGGGCCTTTCGGAATTCGATTGGCTTGAATACGATAAATATGCACGTAGACTAGAGAGAGATAGGGTAAGGAGAAGTTCATCTAGGTCCGTAGATTTTTCCTCTCCACATGCCCCTGAACCTAATCCTTCCCCTGTAGTGGTTGTTCCTAACCCCCCTTCTAGCACTCAGGAACCGTCTATGCAAGACATGTTACGTGCTATTCATGCCTTGGGGGAGAGAGTTGAAGCGTTAGCAAGTGACCGTAATCAACTCATGGCTGACGTGAAGGAGCTTAAGTGCCATAGTGCCACGGCGGAAAGTGGGAAAGTGATTAGTGCGCAAAGTGTTGTGAACAGTGTTGCGACCGAGGGTTCGTCTTTTCGTGCCTGTCGTTCACCTAGTCCGGGACCTCTTGCAAGCTCCCAAGCCCAGGGGAGAAGTAATGTCGTATGACTTATGGGTTCGAGAGGCCTTGATCAGCGAACAGACGTTCCCTCTATGGTATCAGGCGTATCTCCTCAAGATCGCCCCTACCACAAGACGAGAGAGCCCATTTTTACCTCGTCTTCCGAAGGCTTTTCACGCAAGAAACCATGGAGCAAGGTTTCTAGGCCTCTTAAACGGAAGTCGGTTCCTTCAGGACAAGTCCAACGTCCTGGATGTAGTCATTGGGACAGTTCGGACCCGCTGCAGTCATCGGATGACTGCTCGCCGCCTAAGCAAGGCAAAGTTGTGCCGTCTCAGACGCTAACCCCGTCTGTTACCGCACCCATTCCCGTGGACCCTAAATGGGTTATACTGCAGGACATGCAGTCTAAACTTGCGTCCCTTATGGAAGACTACAATGCCGATAAGGTTTCCGTTGAGCCTAGCCGTTTATCTCATCGAGATCCTGGCCTTCAGCCACCCAAGCGTTCTGTTGTGCGTCCTGTTGACGTTGGTGTAGCCACCTCACGTCAAACGGTTGGGTTAGTACCACACTCGATGCGGTCTCGTGTGGATTTTCAGCCGCATGTGGACGTTAGGCAACTCGCTGATGCGCCTGGTGACGTTCAGGACGTTCGCCGACCATCGGAGTTGACTTGTTTTGACGCTGTGCGTCAACCTCCGCAACCTAGAGTTGTTTTGACTGCACAACCTAGGTGGTCTAAGCAGTCTCGGGTGGACGCTGTGCGTCTTCACGCACCTGTTGTTGTTGACAGTTCTCAGACTGTCAAGCAGTTTCAGGACGCTGCGTCCTGGTCCGCCACTTATGCACCAGTGCGGGTGGACGCTGCGTGTCAAGCATTGCCAACCCTTTTGCTTGTTTCTCATCAGTTGTCAGATGAGGAACTTTTGGATGAGGACGTTGCTGACCCTCAGCCTGAGGATCATCCTTCAGATATTGATGAGCCTAGAGCAGTTCCGCCATCTATGGACTTTAAAAAAGTCATGCTCATTTTTAAAGAGTTGTTTCCTGAACACTTTGTCTCTGTGGCTCCTCGTTCGCCGCCGTCTGAGTTTGTTTTAGGCGTACCTGCTGACATGCCAGCCTTTACAAAACTCGTTCTCTCTCGCTCATCCAAGAGAGCTTTACGGCTGTTAGGCGATTGGTTGGAAACCAGGAGGAGTTTAGGGAAGACGGCCTTTGCCTTCCCCCCATCTAAACTCTCGTCTAGATCGAGCGTCTGGTATGCCACGGGAGAAGTTCTCGGCTTGGGAGTTCCTGCCTCTGCCCAGGGCGACTTCTCAAGTCTTGTAGACTCTCCCCGCCGCCTAGCCATGAGACGCTCGAAGATTAGTTGGTCATCCTCAGACCTTGACCATCTACTTAAAGGCATTTTTAGGGCGTTTGAAGTTTTCAACTTCCTTGACTGGTGTTTGGGAGCCTTGAGTAGGAAAATCTCATCGGCCGATAGAGATGTCTTCTTACTCATTATGTCCTGCATGGATAAGGCCATCCGCGATGGATCCAATGAGCTCTCCTCCTCGTTCACTTCAGGAGTCCTAAAGAAACGAGAGTCTCTGTGCTCTTTTCTGTCAGCAGGAGTGACGCCCTGTCAACGATCTGAGCTACTCTTTGCCCCTTTGTCTAAGATCTTGTTTCCTGAACTTTTGGTTAAGGACATAGCGTTGTCTCTAGTGCAGAAGGACACCCATGACTTGGTAGCGTCCTCTGCTCGCAAAGGGACCCCTTCGACTGCCTTTTCTGCTAGACCTAGGATAGACACCCCAGCATCCAGGTTTATTCCGCCTTTTCGTGGCAGAGCCCCCAGCAGGGGAAGTACTCGTGCCGAAGGAAAGAGAGGAAAGAGGAAAGGAACCAAGTCCTCGCGTGGCAGAGTCTGACTGCCCACAGCTTCAGACAGCAGTAGGTGCCAGACTCAAGAACTTCTGGCGAGCCTGGGAGAAGAGAGGCGCAGATCACCAGTCTGTGAGATTGCTCAGAGAGTGGTACAAAATCCCATTTGTACACAAACCTCCTCTAGCGACTTCCCCCATCGATCTCTCTCCCAGGTACCGAGAGGAAGCAAAGAGACAAGCCCTGAAACTAGAAGTGTCTCTTTTGCTAGAGAAGGGAGCGGTGGTCAAAGTCTCAGACCTTCAATCACCGGGGTTTTACAACCGTCTCTTCCTAGTACCGAAGAAGACAGGAGGTTGGAGACCGGTGCTAGACGTCAGTGCTCTGAACGTCTTTGTCACAAAGACAAAGTTCACCATGGAGACCACGAAGTCAGTCTTAGCAGCGGTCAGAAAGGGAGACTGGATGGTCTCTCTCGACCTCAGAGACGCTTACTTCCACATCCCCATTCACTCAGATTCCCAACCTTTTCTGAGATTTGTGTTCGATAATGTGGTGTACCAGTTTCGGGCCCTGTGCTTTGGCCTAAGTCCTGCTCCTCTCGTGTTTACGAGGCTTATGAGGAATGTGGCAAAATTCCTCCATTTATCGGGTATCCGAGCCTCCCTTTATTTGGACGACTGGCTTCTCAGAGCCTCGTCCAGTCATCGCTGTCTGAAGGATCTCAATTGGACATTGGATCTGACCAAGGAATTGGGACTTCTGGTCAACATGGAAAAGTCACAGCTGATCCCATCCCAAACTATACTGTATTTAGGGATGGAGATTCGCAGTCCAGTTTTTCGGGCTTTTCCGTCTGCCCCCAGAATAGATCAAGCCCTGCTCGTAATCCAAAGGATGTTGAAGAGAGAACGTTGCTCAGTCAGGAATTGGATGAGTCTAGTAGGAACTCTATCATCCCTGGAGCAGTTTGTCTCGCTAGGAATGCTACACCTCCGACCTCTACAATTCCATCTAGCTTTTCACTGGAAAAAGGACAAGACGCTAGAGGCGGTCTCGATCCCGATTTCCGAAACAGTAAAGGCTTGCCTGAATTGGTGGAAAGACAATATCAGTCTACGAGAGGGACTTCCTCTAGTAGTTCAGAAACCAAACCACGTTCTATTCTCAGACGCATCGGATTTGGGTTGGGGTGCGACACTGGACGGTCGGGAATGCTCAGGTCTGTGGACCTCAAGTCAGAGGAGCATGTACATCAACGGCAAGGAGCTTTTGGCAGTACACCTGGCCTTGATGAACTTCGAGAGTCTCCTTCGAGACAAAGTGGTGGAGATCAACTCGGACAACACCACAGCCTTGGCGTACATTTCCAAACAAGGAGGCACCCACTCCCTGACACTGTACGAGATCGCAAGGGACCTGCTCATCTGGTCAAGAGATCGAGGCATCTCCCTGGTAACGAGGTTTATCCAGGGCGACTTGAACGTTCTAGCAGATTGCCTCAGTCGGAGAGGTCAGGTAATTCCTACCGAATGGACCCTCCACAAGGACGTGTGCAAGAGGCTTTGGGCGACTTGGGGTCAACCCACCATAGACCTCTTTGCAACCTCGATGACCAAGAGGCTTCCAATCTATTGCTCTCCAGTCCCAGACCCAGCAGCAATATATATAGATGCCTTTCTCCTAGATTGGTCTCACCTAGACCTATACGCATTCCCACCATTCAAGATTGTCAACAAGGTACTGCAGAAATTCGCCTCTCACGAAGGGACAAGGTTGACGTTAGTTGCTCCCCTCTGGCCCGCGAGAGAATGGTTCACCGAGGTACTTCGATGGCTGGTAGACTTTCCAAGAAGTCTTCCTCTAAGAGTAGACCTATTACGTCAGCCCCACGTAAAGAAGGTACACCAAAGCCTCCACGCTCTTCGTCTGACTGCCTTCAGACTATCGAAAGACTCTCTAGAGCTAGAGGCTTTTCGAAGGAGGCAGCCAGTGCGATTGCAAGAGCGAGGAGAGCTTCTACCATTAGAGTTTACCAATCGAAGTGGGAAATCTTCCGAGACTGGTGCAAGTCAGTATCTGTATCCTCGTTCAGTACCTCTGTAGCCCAAATCGCTGATTTTCTCTTATACCTGAGAAGAGTTCGCTCCCTTTCAGCTACCACGATCAAGGGCTACAGGAGCATGTTGGCGTTGGTCTTCCGGCATAGAGGCTTAGATCTTTCCAACAATAAAGATCTACAAGATCTCCTTAAGTCTTTTGAGACCTCTAAGGAACGTCGTTTAGCTACTCCTGGATGGAACTTAGACGTGGTCCTAAGATTCCTCATGTCAGACAGGTTTGAGCCTTTACATTCAGCCTCCCTGAAGGATCACACTCTTAAGACTCTTTTCCTGGTGTGCTTGGCCTCGGCTAAAAGAGTCAGTGAGCTTCATGCCTTCAGCAAGAACATCAGTTTTTCGACAGAAAAAGCCTCTTGTTCTCTTCAACTTGGTTTCCTGGCCAAGAATGAACTGCCTTCTCGTCCTTGGCCTAAATCTTTTGATATTCCTAGCTTATCAGAGATCGTAGGCAACGAACTAGAGAGAGTATTATGCCCCGTTAGAGCTCTTAAGTTCTATTTAGCTCGTACTAAGCCTTTACGAGGTAAATCTGAAGCGTTACGGTGTTCGGTTAAGAAACCATCCTTACCTATGTCAAAGAATGCTTTGTCATATTTTATCAGATTTTTAATACGAGAAGCTCATTCCCACTTGAGTGAGGAAGACCGATCTTTGCTTAAGGTTAAGACGCACGAGATTAGAGCTATAGCAACTTCCGTGGCCTTTAAGCAAAATAGATCTCTGCAAAGTATCATGGACGCGACCTTTTGGAGAAGCAAGTCAGTGTTCGCGTCATTTTACTTGAAAGATGTCCAGACTCTTTACGAGGACTGCTACACACTGGGTCCATTCGTAGCAGCGAGTGCAGTAGTGGGTGAGGGTTCAACCACTACACTTCCCTAATTCCATATCCTTTTAATCTGTCTCTTGAAATGTTTTTAATATTGTTTTATGGGTTGTACGGAAGGCTAAGAAGCCTTTCGCATCTTGGTTGATTTGGCGGGTGGTCAAAGTCATTTCTTGAGAGCGCCCAGATTAGGGGTTCGATGAGGTCCTGTTGTATGGGTTGCAGCCCTTGATACTTCAGCTCCTGGGAGTCTGTCAGCATCCTAAGAGGATCGCTGGGCTCCGTGAGGATGACAGACTTACAAGGCAGAGTAATCGTCTAAGTCAACTTCCGTACCAGGTACCTATTTATTTTGGTTTTGTTATATTGATAACTATCAAAATGAAAAAAACTTAGCTTATACGCTGTAAACATAATTAACTCTGGTCTCTACCCACCTCCTTGGGTGTGAATCAGCTATTATATATTCACCGGCTAAGTTAAATATTTAAAAATGATATTTTAATTATAAAATAAATTTTTGAATATACTTACCCGGTGAATATATAAATTAAATGACCCTCCCTTCCTCCCCAATAGAGACACAGCGGGATGAGAAGAATTGAAGGTTTTGTTTACATACAAGAGTGGTATCTGGCCGACAGTTGGCGCTGGTGGGCACAACCGCAACCTTCATAGCGATCGCTCGCGAGTTTTTTGAGTGTGTTTTCTGTCGAGCCGCAGAGTTGCAGCTATTATATATTCACCGGGTAAGTATATTCAAAAATTTATTTTATAATTAAAATATCATATTTATGGAAAACACATAATGCTGTTTTGTAGTGTTATAGATTTAAAGGAAAAGTATATTGGATATCTTATAATGTTGATAAGGAAATTACATGTAGGCTCCAGTTTTTCTTTCTATTATGTAAATCTGGAGTAAAATTTATCTATATTTTTTTTTTAGATTTTGATGTGCTTTTTCTTTTTGCTTTTTATGTGCTTTTTGTTTTTGTTTTTGATGTGCTTTTTCTTTTTGTTTTTTAGATTTTGATGTATCTGCAAGTAGACAATTGTATGATTACTGTTGCTGTAACATTCATTCTGGCTCTAGTCTTATTCTAGTCATAAAACTGGAGTACCTGTGAACCCTCTAGTCAACAAATTTCATACGACAAAAAGATGGAGCTTTCCAAAAGGTAAGCCAAAGCTATGTATTGCCATACCTCAATTTATTTGATCTCAGTTTTGGCAGACTCTTAAGTTGCATTAACATTTCTTATAGTAGTTTTGTGTTATGGTATATCCTCGTAAATATTTTTCACAAATCATATCATAGTTTTTAAAATTTAGGATCACTTTTACAAATTGCCTTTAGAATGTGTGATACAGTTGAAATATTTTTCATTCATGTAATAGAATAGAAATTTTGTATGCCCTTTATTGTATCATACACTGACAGTTAAGCAACCAGTTGTAGAAATATAATTTAAGTAAGCTATCTAAACTGATTTGAATACTCACTCTTTGTTATTTTTAAATGCTGACTCAAGAAAAGTATGCAAGAATGCATCAGTGACATTGTTATAAAGAATAAATTGCTTGAAAGACTTGCTATTTTTCATCATGGTCTCTGTTTCTCAAAACCCATGATTTTTAAATTTAAAGAAATTATTTTAAAATAAAATAAAACAAAATGGCTGTTGTATCAGAAAATTAGCAGCTTTTTGCTTCTATTCTTTGAACTTGAATGAGCAAGTTACATTAAAACTTTATCAGATAGGTGAGAAAGTACACCTCTTTTAAAATAATAGAGAAAAAACAAGATAAAGACACAGGAACCAAACTTTTATAATGTAAAGTTACAGTGGTTTTTGCAGTCTATGTTTGATAAGAAGTAATAGCATATTAATCTGACATAATTTATAGTGATATAAAAGAGTTTACAACTTACTCGTGTAGTCAGTGCATTGTGGAAAAATATTTACCTTTCAATCACTGACCAAGAAGTTTTCACATTGGCCATGGTGTATATGAAATACAGTAATTAGAATTCATAACATACTGTCTTTTCATTATTACTGTATCATTTTGAAAGTCAAAAAATGCCTATGTAGCAAAGAATGTACTGTACTGTTAGATGTTGGTTGCATGTGAAAAACCTGCAAATTTCCTCATAAATGAAACTGCAGGTTATGGTTGTTTTCTTGGAAGTATTAAAAGACTGTCAACACTTTATTTAATTTCTTTCTATCCTATTTCAGGTCTTTGTAGCTGAAATAATATGTATGAGAACCTATAGGAGATAATTTGTCTCTCGTTGATTATATTAGATTGTGATAAAAAAAACTAATTGCAAATTTTCCTCATATATACGTACTCTACTTTGGGCAATTACACACAAAGATTTGAATCTCGAGTACATTCAAGTTTAGATGCTTTGAGCACTTCATAAAAATAAATAAACAAGTTGTATCTACAAATTTTCAATATTAATCTTACCCGATGATCATGTAGCTGTCAACTCTGTTGCCCGACAGAAATCTACGGTCGGGATACGCCAGCGATCGCTATACAGGTGGGGGTGTACACAACAGCGCCATCTGTGAGCAGGTACTCAAGTACTTCTTGTCAACAAGAACTCAATTTTTCCTCTGTCGTGCCACCGGCTAGACCTACTTGGATACGCTGTTGATTCTGGAGTTATTGTTCACGATTTGGTGATGTATTTGCTCTAGAGTTTAGCCTTCGCTATTCAGGAAGCTTTATCATTAGCTTAGCAAGCTTTTGGAATTAATTTGATTTAATTATGGTGACGAAGAGAGTATGGACTCTCTTTCACTTTTAAATGGCCGACCCTTCCCTTAGACGGAAGTGTTGGTGTCGAAGAGAGTATAGACTCTCTTTCACTTTTTTTGACCCACCCTTCCCTTAGACGGAAGTGTGTTTAGGTTTTTGGTAATTTTGCTTAACAAAGTTATAGATTTATTTTATAACATTGAGCCCGTCATATCGTTTTTCCTGCTATTTTAATTTTAATGTTTTTGAAAGAATTTCTTTGATAGTCTCGTACTGTTTTCAAAGTTGAACTAACGTTTTGTTTAGTCTCCGCAGTTGTTGACGTTCAGAACGTTCAACTTGCGCTCTATCGTTACGATAGAGAGAGAGTATTTCACGGTTTCACGTTGCAGTAAAAGTAAACCGATTCTAGCGTTTCGTTCATTCTTTCTTAGCTTAAATGGTTTTAATTCTAATAAAGGAACTTTTTATTTGGGAAACCTTTCAGTTTTTTTCCTTTAACAAATAATATGTTTTAACGATATATATAATTGGGCTCATCTCTCAGGTTCTAAGTCAGGAGAGAAAGAGAGAGAGAGATAGAGACGGAGGGAGAGAGAGGAGGATAAACGTTTCGTTCAAGCGGGTAACGTTGTTCTCGGTTTTTGCTCTTCTCCCTAGTCGCTATAGGGGAAGAAGGTAAAACGTTTCTAGAGTTTTATTCTTGTTCCCAGGCTTTATGCGGTGAGAGATTTTAAACGTAGTTTATTTGATCTAGTGTTTAGTCTCTTTTCCAACCACTGAATTCTTTATCTTTCATTATGTTTTTCTGTTACATTGTAATACTGTTTTCGGAATTACTACCTTTTAATGAAGGATAGGATTGCGTGTTTCAGGTACAAACCACTTAAAGTTTCGAGTTCAGTGAAATAAGTGCAAACAGAAAATCAAAAGTGATAAAGTGATATGCGCAAAGTGTTACAGTGTTGCGTTCGACGGTTCGTCTGTTCGTGCCAGTTGTTCACCTAGTCCGATACCTCTTTCAAGCTCCCAAGCCCAGGGGAGAAGTAATGTCGAAGGACTTATGGGTTCCACAGGCCTTGATCGACGAACAGACGTTTCCCTCCGTGGTTTCGGGTGTATCTACACACGTTGCCGACGTGATCACCCCACCCACACAAAGACGAGAGAGCCCATTTATTCCTCGTCTGCGGAAGAGGTTTCTCGCAGAAACCATGGACCAAATCTTGCAGCTTTTAAGTGCAAGTCGGTCCCTTCCGCGCAAGTCCAACGGCCTAGGTGTAGCCACTGGGTCAGTTCGGACTCGCTGCAGTACGACAACTGCACACCTCCCAAGAGAGGCAAGGTGGTACCGCAACAGGCAGTAACTCCGTCTGTTGCCGCACCAGCTGTTTTAGACCCTCAGTCACAACGGACAGTAGCTCCGTTTGTTGTTGTCTTTCATAGACCCTAGTGGTCCATGCTGCAGACTATACAGTCTCAGCTTGCTCCTTCATGCAGGAGTATCATGCTGGAAGGTTGACAATGCACCTGTTAACCTACAACCCGCCGAGGTTGTGCGCTCAGCAGATACTGCGGCTGCCTGCTCCCACCCTCCACCTGTGAGAGCTCCACCACCGATGCGCAGTCCACCCTGCCAGACGCATGTTCTTGCTGCACCATCTGCTAACATGCGTGAGCTACCGCATCAGCAGTGGGAAGGTTCTGTAGAGCTGCCGGGTTCCAGCACTATGCGGCATTCTCCGCAGCCCATGCAGCATGCTCTGCATACCTTACAGCATGCTTCGCATACCATGCAGCATGCTCTGCATACCTTACAGCATGCTCCGCATACCATGCAGCATGAGCCGCATACCTTACAGCATGCTCCGCATACCTTACAGCATGCTCCGCATACCATACCGCATGCTCCTTTAACCCACCGCAGCCCCTCCCACGCACCAGCACTCTGCTTTTGTTGTTGCCAGCTCCCACACTCTGACTGCGGAGAAGGTTGACGATGCACCCGTGGGCCTACACCTCCCACGGTTGTGCGCCCGGCATGGCTTCCTGCTCTCACACTCTTGTTGTGAGAGCTCCTCCACCCATGCACAGTCAACCCTGCCAGATGTATGATGACTCCCACACACAGAGCACTCCGTTGCCGTGCGTGAGCTACCACAAGCTGCCGTGTTTTGACACGGTGTGTCAGCCTCCGCAACACACTGTGGTTACCGCCACTCGCCAGCAGCAAACTAGTCAGTCAGGAGTTGAGGCTTCCCCACACAACTTTGGTTGTTGCCAACTCACAAACTGTCATACAGTTACATGACGTTGCCTTCTGGTCTGCTACTTATACACCAGTGCTGTATGTCCTCACGCTCCTGTTGTGGTTGACAGTTCAGTTTTTGCCAAGTTCACAGACTGTCAAGCAGTTTCATAACGTTGCCTTCTGGTCTGCTGCTTTTGCACCAGTGAAACCCTCACTGAGAGAACCTAGCTTTTCTCGGATATGGTTCCTGTAGATGAGAAAGTGCTGTTCTCCCTCCTTCTGATATTCCCTTGAGGACTCTGTCATTTGGAGAGGAGCCTTAAGCTGCTTAGCCTCCTATGGACTTTTATTTAAGCATAACATGCTTCCAGGGAGGGTAAATGGTTCCGCTTCAGTCGCTAACCCCGTCTGTTGCCACACCTGCTCCCATAGACCTTGGGCTTTGTTGCAAGACATGCAGTCCAAGCTTAGTCCTTGATAGAGGATTTTTTACGGAGAAGACCCTTCTTGCCAACGACCTTCCTACCGGTTGGTTGTACGCCCTGTTGACGCTGAGGTATCCTACTCACGTCCGCCAGTTGAGATGGTTCCTCCACCGGTGCGACCCAGTGTGGGTTGCCAGTCGCACATTGATGTTATGCTACTCTCGGAGGTGGTTGTGGACGTTCAGTGTGTCACTGGGAAGACGTTCAACAACCAGCAGAGGTGACTTGTTGTGACGCAGTGCGGCAACCTCAGCAACCCGATAAGGGGTTGTCTGTACTACCCAGACAGTCTAGACAGTTTCGGGTTGTCGCTGTACTTCCTCGCTTCCCCATGGTTGACAGTTCACAGACTGTGCAGCAGTACCATGATCTTGTGTCCGGCTCCGTCACGCATCCACCAGTGCGACCGGATTCAGCGAGTCAGACGTTGCCCACTCCGTTGCCGTTTCCTCATCAGTTTCGGATGAGGAACCCTCTGATGAGGACATGGCTGAACAAGAAGATCAATCCCCAGCCCTGCTATCCATCCAGATGCTGAAGAAGGAATACGGCCCTGTCAGGCTGTGGATGAGTCTGGTTAGGACACTGTCATCCGTGGTGCATTTGGTGTCACTTGGAAGACTACACCTCCGTCCTCTTCGGTTTCATCTAGCTCTTCACTGGAAAAGGACAAGACGCTAGAAGCGGTCTCGATCCCGGTTTCCGGAAGATAAGTCTGGTCTAACCTGAGGAAAGGACTTTATCAATCTTTTATTGGGTCTTCCCCTGACTGTTCAGACTCCCAACCACGTTCTCTTCTCAGACGCATCGGACGTAGGCTGGGGTGCGACCTTAGGCGGTAGGGAATGCTCGGGATTATGGAACTCGCGTCAAAGGACAATGCATTTTAACTGCAAGAAGCTTCTGGCAGTAAGTCTGGCCTGGAAAAGCTTCAGGTCTCTCCTTCAAGACAAAGTAATGGAGGTCAACACGGACAACTCCCTGCTTTGATGTTCATCTCCTAGCAAGGAGGAACCTACTCTCTGACATGGTGCGAGTTCGCTAGTGACCTCCTCTCCTGTTCAACAGGTCTAGACTTTTCACTAGTAACAAATTTCTTCCAAGGCAACTTGAATGTCTTAGCAGTTTGTCTCAGTAGGAAGGGACAATAATTCCAACATATTGGACCCTCCACAGAGATGTATGCAAGAGACTTTGGGTCACCTGGGGCCATCCAACCATAGATCTCTTCGCAACCTCGATGTCCAAGAGGCTCTCAACAGACCCAGCAGTGGTTCTTTTAGATGCCTGTCTACTAGATTAGTCTCATCTAGATCTATATGCATTCCCTCCGTTCTAGTTTGTCAACAAGGTACTGCAGAAGTTCGCCTCTCACGTTGGGACAAAGTTGACACTAGTTGCTTCCCTCTGGCCCGCGAGAGAATAACTTACCGAGGTACTTCGATGGCTAGTAGACATTCCCAGAACTCTTCCCCTAAGGGTGGACCTGCTACGTTTGCCACGCGTAAGAAGGTACTCTAAGGCCTCCACGCTCTTCGTCTCACTGCCTTCAGAGTATCGAAAGACTCTCGAGAACTAGAGGTTTTTCGAAGGAGGCAACCAGAGCGATTGTTAGAGCAAGGAGAACATCCACCCTTAGAGTATTTTCATCATAACAGCATTTCATAAAACAAATAACAGGGTAATTAATAGCATTTAACCATAAATACATTTACATATCAGTTTGCATTTTGTAAACTTAAGTCAAAATTTGTAAGCTCAGAACTTGGATAAAATTCAGATGAGATTGATTTCACTTTTTGAGGGTTTTTTTTTATGATGCTGGGTGGTCCTCAAGAACTCTCTTGTTTAAGGCTAGAACAGGGGGAACTCCAGTACGACATAAAATACCAAAGAAATATGGTCTTCCATGCCCTAGGGCCAGCGTATCAGTTTGAATAGCACAAACTCCCATAGTATAAGGGAGACCCACGCGTTCGGGGTCTATTAAACCCATCACAGCAACTCCAATGCTGAAATTAATTTATGATCCGGTGACACGTCACAACCAAGAACCAGTATCAATACTGGAGAAAATTCAATGTGGGCACTTGTTTGCACCCAGCCACCATCTTTTAATTCAACAAAGCTATTATTTGAAAGATTGTACATCAAGCATAAGCTAAGTACAGTTATGATTTGTTATCCTCTATTCTTAGTTCTAGTGTTAATGTAATAGAGATGTTTATATTTACTTTGCTTTTTGTTCTTTGTTTTGATATTGTTAACACAGAGCATGACTCTTTCAGTCAAGGCTTTCACAATACCATAGAAAGTGTTTAGGACTGGGTATTTTGTTACCTGTCCTGTTTATATGAATTTTTATCTCATTTTCATGTAAAATGTTAGCCTAACCTAAGTCTTGATCCTGTGTGGTAAGTTTCTGGTTAAAGTAGCCTGATGTTGTTACGGTTACTGTTGTATGACGTCATTACAGTTCTGACTTTGACATCATGAAAAATGTTTTGGTTAAACTAATTTGTCACCTCTTTACTTTTTTTTTTAATTCTAACTGGGCTTTGTTTTTTTTTTAGACTAGTCTTAAGTCACAGACCCTTTATCGGTAAGTTCTAAGCTCATGTAGCCACAAGTTATTTGTGTATACAGTAAAACCTTACTCGCTGATTACCCAACCGCTTAATTGACTATACACTGTTGATCTATTGTTACCATAACAAAATGATATACACTGAAAATTCACTTAACTGCAATTGCTACATTGGAAGAGCTGTGTAAAAAATTTACACTGTGCACCATTACAACACCACTTTCAGTAGAGTAGGCTGCTGTAAAATCATGGTTCAAGTAAAGGGAAAGTTGACCTAAGGGTTAAAAGGTTTCATCGCTTTCTTTTATCCATTTTTCTGTTTTATTTTCATTAGCATTTTCATATCTGTTAATCAAGCATTTTTACTGTTAATTTCAGTCTAGTTTATTCCTTAAACCCTTAGTCCCATTCTTAGTCTGCATTATCCTCTTTCCTCATAATCCTTATTCCCTTTCTTATTCGTTATTCCCTTTTATTTAGTACTTTTAACTGTATTCTACATGTATTAATTTCATCTAATACTAAGGGCTTGAAAGTTTCTCTCATTCTCTTAACATTTCTATTTCCACTTGATTAATCTTTACATTACTGTTATTCACATATTTTTACCTCTGCCAACAGAGTTAGAAGGTTATGTTTTAACCCCTGTTTATGTTTGTGAGTAAGTGTTTGTGAACAGCTTCCTGGCCACAATTTTAATCATAGAGTAATGAAACTTGCAGGGATTAACTGCTATGTAAAAAGCTGGAAGTGATTAAGTTTTGGAAGGTCAAGGTCAAAGATCAAGGTCATGATCAAGCAAAATGCCCAATTCGTTATCAGCATAAATTTGGACACCGTTGTCACAGACTTCAAACTTGGTTCATACTTGACTGTATGAAAATCCATGCCAATTAATACATTTTAAGGTCGAAGGCTATGGTGGAGTCCAAGGTCAGGCAAAAGGTCAAATTCCAGTCATCAGCCATACGGCCACAATTTTAATCGCAAAGTATTGAAACTTGCCGGTATTTTGAACTGTAACGTAAAAAGCTGTTAAGATCGAGGGCCAAGGTCGAGTCCAAGGTCAAAGTTAAGCAAAAGGTCAAATTCTGGTCATCAACCATATGGCCACAATTTTAATTGTAAAATAATGAAATTTGCAGGGATTTTAAACTGTTATGTAAAGAGCTGGAAATGATTAATTGATTCTAGGAAAGGCACGCTGGTTTCAAGAAATAAGCTGCCGCGGCAGAGGTCTGCATCTGTATTTTGTATTATCCTTATTATCTTTCTTATTCCTCATCATTCTCATTACTTTTTATTCAGTATTTCCACCATATTTTATCTATTAATCTTATTTAATGTATATTTTGTGTAGATAAATTTACTGCATAGAATTTTACTCAAATTTCTCTCTCCTTGTTTTTTTTTTTTCTTAAAAAAGAACCAGTCTCCTGCTTTGCTGAACCCTTTCATGCTTAACTGAGCACATACAAAGATTTTTTTTTTTTTTTTTTGGTTGAAGAAATTTTTTTTTTATAATTTCCATATTTAACAAAAGTTTTCACCTTTTTATATTAAACTGCTTTATGGGTATCATAACATCAGAACATGAAATATATTAAGCTCTTCTTATAAAAATTTCTTAATTTCTAGTAATATACCGCAGTCACAACTGCAACGGTCAGAAGATTAAAGTTTAATGTTAACATCAAGTCATCAATTTTAAAAAGCTAACAGGTAAAGGTAAATTTAATTGTTCAGACATTAAATACAAACCCTTTCTCTTGTTATTAGTGATATACTTTTGGCGAAGCTGGAAGACTAGCCATAAGATTTTTTGTGAGGTGTAAATCAGTGTTTTCTCGTCACTTTTTCTTTTGGGTCAGGCAAGAGCGGACGTTCGTCTCTCTCGAAATTCCATCTTGACTGCCATTTTGACTAAACATTTCTTCTCAGATGTGTGTGATTTCCGGTCATCATGGTGACTTGTCCAGGAACTGAGGGGTGCAAATGCGGCACCTTCATGTCCGCGGTCGAGACTGACCCCATTCGTTGTGTCTGGCCTGTAGAGGATGACCATGTACGCAGGACGACACTTGTGTGGAGTATTGAGAGTGGTCATTCTCCAAGTGGGAGAGATACGGACAGCGGCGCAAGAAGAAGTCTATGAGGGACTTTTTCCCTTTAGGGTTGTCTTTGAAGTCACAGAAACCTTGGACTTCTTCAATCCCTCAATCTCTTCCTGAAGCTCCTTCTCACTTGGTCTCCCCAGGGGATCGATCGAACAGGAGTGTCGACTGTTTATTCCCAGGGCAACCCTCAGGTTTGAAGGAGAGTCCTTTTCTATGAATGATTTATTGTAGATTTGGACTTCTCTGGTGTTACTGGTCCACAGTCAAAGGAAAGTCATGTTGAGTTGCCGCAGTTGGGAGCAGAGAGGAAGCGAACACCGGCTTCCTCAGAGGTTGAATTGGATCCCCGAAGAGCTCCGAAGGCTTCATATCGTAGGAATTCCTGCTGCTGTTGCCAGCGCTGTGTTGCCGGTCCTGAAGTCGCCACCTTCACCTGCCCCAGCTCCAGCCGCCGACGACTGAGCTTCCCCTTCTCCTAATTTAGCTTAGACTTTGCTGAGACATATTCTGTTCCTCTGGGGGGTCACCTTTCCCCTTCGTGGGTTAGGTCCTCCCCAGAATGGTGTACGCCACAAGGGTCTTCCAGACGACACCCTGCTTCTCCTCCACCTTTCTCCAGCCTGTCAGAGCGTGGATCACCTGTGGAGATTGCTCGCTTCCTGTGAGTTCGTCACCCGCCCTCGCCTCAACCTGTTCCAGAGTCCAGGATTGCTCACCGTTTCCCTAAGGGAAGCCAGACCATTGCGACTTCATTGCCAGAGCGCAGTGTGCAGCGGTACCCAGCGCTCCCCACCAGTCAGTGCAGACAGAAGGATGTCCCATGATGAATTCATGATCATCGGCCATCCCCTCGTCGCAGTGCGTGATCCAGGCCCAGCTCTTTATCGCTCATCAGCGCTTCCCAGGCAACGCGGGACCCTGCAGTCCGTCATCAACCTCTACGAGACCATCCAGCTGTTCCCGACAGCTCGCTAGCACTTGACCACTTTTCTTCCTATCGCTATGCCCTGTGATCTTCTTATATTAACACTGGGTAATAAAATGTTAACAAAATTATTTTGGCCATTGTCATCTGTGATTTGAGTCTCAGTGGTTTCCTGACACAAAGGACCTGGTTGAGGAATAACTTTCTCTGCAGAAAGGAACTTTTGGTTCTTGCCACTGCTGGCAGAAGACCAAGAAGGAGATCGATCTTGCTTAGTTCATTTCTTGCTACAAGAACGATATCTCTCCCACTGGGAGTGCGGCCACTTCCCAGCCCCTTACCTGTTAAAGTCTCTACACTCAAGTTTTTGGCTGTATTGAGTAGAGACGTACTAATGTATGTGCCTGTAAGCAAATTTTTAATTTCATTTTTATTTTTAAGCCTGCTGTATATTCACACTTTATGTTCTTGCTAGGAGCGTAATTGTTCACAATCATCCTCGGGTGCCGAGTATAGGTTGTGGCCTCCTTGTGATGGCAGGTGTATTCTTTGAGTCCATTCACAACTCTGCTCAAAGAATGGTACTGCAGAAGTATTGTCATGGTGGCAAATGCAGTGTGTTACCTAGTAACAAGATGGTAATAGCAATAGGCCAAGACATAAAATAAAATAAACCCGAAACTATTTAAACATTTACTTCACTCCATGGTTGCTTTGGTAACCAAGTGGGTTAGACAACCAGTGCATCGGTCTGTGGGCTTGACCCTAAGTCGCAGCCTCAAGCCTGGAGCCTCCGGGAGGATGGCAGGGTTGTCTGCTGTCGACCTCGTTCCATATTTCCAAGGGACGGGACCCTATGTCAGTTCCATGCCTTGGCATAGGTCCCGCTGACTATTGTACCTTGGTATTCAGGGAGGAGCAGTGACCCTGTGTCTGAGCCCTAAGCCTCAGGTCCCTGGCTACCAAGGTAGCCGGGATGATTTGGTGTTCACTCTGTGTTTTTGGCCTTGCAGGACCGATGGACGGGACGGGGCTGTGACCTAGTATTACTGCCACCCGCCTGGCCAGCTTAGGCTACCTTGGTAGCTAGGTGGTACTGTGATATGACTCCATGTGTTGGCCCCCGGGATCAAACCACATGGCTGGGGCTGTGGCCCTGTAGCACATCCCCCTACTGTTGTAGTTCATTTCCCCTGCTATGCATACTGTATAAATACATTTTTGGGCTCAGCCATGTCATCCTGATGGAAGGTTCCTTTAGGCAGCTTTCTAAGGGATATTTGGCTACAGTGATACTACCAGAGAATTAACCAAAGGTCTCCAGAATTCTAACTCCTGGCGCGAGTATCCTTAATATAAATTTTAAGGATATCGCATAAAATCAGGGGACGTATTTCTTGATACGACACATGGCAATCTTCACCCCGAATAGATTTTACTCATTGAGGAGGAAGAGTGGGGAAATGAAGGGGACCCGGTATCAAGGTTACCCGGTGGATCCCCTCCCAGTACTACTACGGCGTATTATTCCTTTTAAAAGTAGCATTTAAGCATGGTGTTCTCCCACGCTTCTCTCGGTGTTGTTACTTATTTTCAAGGAATATTATCATGCAATCTCTAGCATCTTCATCCTCTGGAAAGTTGAGTATTAAATCTTTCCTGTGTATAATTTTTAGCTCCCTTCTCACAGTTAAATTAACATAATTTAGGTGTGTTAAGCGGAGCACTGCCATCCCAGGAGGCGGCCATTTTAAGACCGCTGTTGCACGCCATAAATGCTTTATTTAGTAGTGCGACGTTCCTGGTATTTAGCTATAAAGAAATTCTAGCTAGTTAGGCAAAATTATACGAGTGAAGAAAAGCTTTACACATGTAATATTTCCTCTTCCGATTAGACGTTTCTATGATATACGATAGGGCCTCGGTGGTACTAGCGTAGCCGAGATCCCAACTCGGGTTAGGCTAGCCTAACTCGTTTTAGTATACTTTAGGTAACGTTATCCCCCTTTTAACCTCTAGTATCGTTTTTATTAATTCCGTCGGAGATATAGATATCTCCTAGAATTACTAGTATAATTCGATACGCTTCTCTTTTAGAGAAATGAGGATAAACCCTTCCTTCCCCCTGAATGCTGTCATCGACATCGAGTAGTGTACTCAGGTTTGACTTGGATAGTGTTTTCTGTCGATCTTCTTTGCCGGTGAGTATCCCGGCTTTGAAATACGACAGTAACTCAGGGTATTCTGTCTTGTTGCTGACAACGCTACCGATAGGGGAATAGTCATTCCCTACCAGTTACATCGTTGTCGGCATAGGAAGTTCGGCTTTCCTAGTCCACAACCGAAAGTGGGTAGTATAATTGCTGCCACCTTTCTTCCTTGTGGACTAGAAGACATGTCTTATATCCGGCAATGTCTCAGGCTAGGGAATTGTTATTCCTCTGCCGCCCAAGACGGCGCCGGTATAGGAAACTATGCTTCCTTGATTTACAGCCGAATGTAGGAGGCATACCTGCCGCCACCTTTCTCTGTAAAATATAAGACCCTTTCCCTTCCCCTTCTGTCCTTTAGTGACGGCCTAGCCATCACGATTCCTGTGGCCGGTATTCTATAATCACCCTGCTTGCCGGGCTGACTGCGTTACTGGCTGGGCTCCTACAAAGGCAGTTAGGTTGCTGCTTCGACCATCTCCATAATGGAAGCTAAGCTCCGGGAAAGGTTGAGCCGGCCCTGATGGAAGTCTTGGAGTGCGTCCGATACGTCCGGTTTAACCGTCAGTTGGACACAGGGGATCCCTGGTTTGGGAATAACAGCATCCGCAGATGCTTTGGGAAAGAGCAAAGCTCTCTTCTTCTCACTAGGGAGATAGGGACCCGTGGCGTTCTTCTGGAAACCATGCACCCACTTGCATAGTTTCTCGCGAGCATTGTCCCTGGCCTCCGCTGACGGGGGTTGCTCGAACGCCTCGTTGAGCACGTCCTTGCAAACAGTGCAGACCTGTGGGTCCCAATAACGAAGAGATCCATGGGAGACGGAGCAGCTAGCGTGGGTTCGGCACGCCAAGTGGCCGTAGAAGTCTGGGCGCCGAACGCTACAGAAGGCGCTCTCACACCGGATGTACTCCTCCTGTAAAGAAGAAAGGGGTACATGAGTATTGGGAAGTCTATAAACATTGACTTAAAGTAATCTTAGATTAGTCTTAAAGTAATTTCAATTACAATATAAGATTCCTTTCCAATTGTAAGCTTAGGATAGGTAAGCTGGAAATGAAGCAGGAAAGACACATACTTGTGAATCCCGCCCAGCCAATTGCCGCGACCTTACACCACAACTAACTCTAGGGCTTTCCTTCGGGTAAGCCCTAAGGGGGAAAGTTATCCCGCAGGGATAATTAGCACAGCTAGTATTTCCTCCGGGGTATTAGCAATGGTGAAAGGGAGAGAGCTGAGTTCATTCAGCATAGTGAAAAGGGGAATTGATTATCCCCAATTCGAGTAGGTCCCGGCAAGGAACTGCGTGTGGATGCACAGAGTATGCTAGAAAGTATTTACTGCATAACTATACACCATAGTTTTCTGAATAGGGTATGTACTATACCATAGATGTACTGGTTATCGTATATAGCTATACAATAGACACTGCCAGCAGGGTAGAGAAAGGTGACAGTCCACTGTCGTAATATGAATTAGGTGGAGCCGGCAGCCCGCCGACGTGTCGGAAGCACACCGGGCGCCGGCGAGTCTCCGAGTGAGGGTAACCCCTCCCAGCCATCAGTCTATATGGCGGGGGAAGGGCAACAGCCTCGGGATTGATGGCAGATCGCCGCCATGTCAGCGGCCCCCGGCAGTCGGCAGGCAACCGGCTGTAGGTATTCCAACCCTGACTTCAATCTATGGGACAGAGAGGAGTACTAGGCTAAGCTGTCGGCTATTGCCGGCAGAGTTGTGCAACAGTGGACCGGCACTGATTGAGATAGAGAGAAAGTATAGAGGAAGGAAGAGGGAAGGGCGGCAGCTTACTACCCTAACCTCGCCTTCCTCAAGAAGGAGGGTTCAAATGGAAGGGAGAGTATGATCAGGCTTCCATCCAGCCGCAACAAAGCCGGCAGTCGGCTGGAGTTGCGGATGGCGGTCCAAGGAAGGACCGAAGAACACTCTAAGATAGGGAGGTCTTCCGCCGGCAGACCGACCTGTCGTATGCTATCCCATAGTTCAACTACATGCGGGAAGCTTAGCAGTTCGTACTAACAGGCGAAAGGACCGGGCCGACCCCACAACCCGCCGGCACTCGGTCGAGTTAAAGGACGGTGGACAGAGGTGAGATGGCTAGGCCATCACCAAAGGACAGAGTGGGAGGGGAAGAGGGTCCTGAGAAGGAGTGCAGGGGTTGGTGTGAGCCTTCCCCAACACTCCAAGGGGGAGTTCTGTTTCAGTACCGGCACTATCCTAGGTTAGGAAGAATTAGTTTTCCTGCCTAGGGTAGGTTAGTACAGTGGGAGAACGGCATGGCCGTGCCATCCCAAACTATAAAGAAACAGAATCCCAGGGCCTGCCTAACCTAGGCTAGGGGGAAGCATATCCCTAAACCCTGAGAAGGCAGGTGTAGGACAAGTCGCTAGGCCACAGGGAGGAAAGGTCGTAACCCTACCAGGTGTGGCCTAAGGGGAAGGGCAGAGGCCCCCACTTTTGCCGTCCAGCGGACACCAAAAGGAGAGTTCATTCGCTTAATGGGGTAGCTGGGGGCAAACGACTGATACTCTGAGGTTCTGACCCCAACTCAAAGCTCATGAACTATGGCTATGGGCCTAGGATGTAGCCTAGGCTACCTCAGAGGGAGGAGAGATTACCTTAGTGTAAAAGTAACCGGGGAGGTGTGAAAGTATACAAAAGCCCTAAGCGTTAGGTTAGGGGCAAGGGAATCGACTACCAAGATCATCAAAACCCCTTGTATACTTCCTAGAAGGAGAAAAACCCATGTGCAATCACTGAATCTTATATGTATAAATGCCTAATATCTTCATTTCATAAATTAACAGTAGGAACACTTATTATATCATGCATGAAAGTAAACTAAAACGCCTAGGCGGAAGGCTAGCAATTCTAGCGTCGTAAATTTGGCTACCTGTATTAGTGTGCTACTGTTATAAGCACACATTGAGTATGTGTTGTTTGAGATGTTAAGTCTTGAAATAAAGTTCATCTTTGTAACTTTAAAATGGTTTATTCTCTTAAAACAACAGTGTTAAACATCTCCATCACAGGAGTGTAGCTGGTTTGGTCGGATGACCAATTCAGGTGAAGTATAGATATGAACTGCCTAAATTATCGATATCACAGATATCGTATGCTTAGTTGTCTTAGCATTTAAACACAATATGTAAACTTTACATTCGTCTCTCGGAAGACACCTGCATCCGGTGACGACACAATCTTTCACACGGTATGCATTTGTGTTGACGTTTCAGAAAAATGTTACATTGCCGAGGGATGCAAAGTACATCCTGTTATGATTTTATATGACTACAGCAAATCTCACGCTAGCATCTTCATCCACAATGACATATTACGTCATTTGTTTTAAACATGTAATAATTAACTACAGGTATTTCATTTATTACACCTGCACTCGCCGAAAACGAATACTATCGGCATAATATAACTAATTCCTAGCAATGAAGACTAAATAACTAATACTGATAATTAGTTATGAAACCGGGAAAGTTGTTCTGGCTAACAAAATAAAGCATGCGATGCGAACAACAGCGTCATGACGCCTCCGGTTAAGGCAACAGCTCCGCCACAAAACACAGTATTTAAAGATAAAAAAGCGTTACTTTACGGCCAGAGCTGATTTATAAAATATAAGAATATGGTACTCAACTTTCCAGAAGCAGGAGAGGCTGAAGATTGCGACATGCTGGGAAATAATAGCGAACAACTGGGAAAAACACCTGGTCATAGACGCTACAAGTGAAGGAATGGAGAAGGCACGCGGTCATGACGTCAGCCAAGATGGCGGCCAAACATGGCGTCGTTTATGACGTCATCCGAGTACCGTAACAGTAACGGAGGAGGAGAACTTAGTAACGGCTCCTCCCATAACTTGCCACCACTTCCCCCTCGAAGCGTAAACGCTATATGGGGTGCAGATAGCTATGTGGCGTGTCAAGCATACGTCCCCTGTTATTATACGATATCCTAAAGGGAAACCTTATGGGTACTCGCGCCAGAAGTTAGAATTCTGTGAAACCTTTAGTTTAATTCTCTGGGAATATCTACTGTATTCATGTATACCCTTAGGAAGCTACTGAAGGAACCTTCCATCAGGACGACATGGCCTGAGCCCAAAAAGTGTACTACCACTAGCCCTTTAATTTATTCAATATTGTAGGGTAAAATGTAAACTGATTCCTAATCAGAATATTGAAGAAATTCTATTCCTTCAATATAGGATTGGTCTCAGCAAACACTTGGGCAAGGATACCCAAGATATATTGGAAGATAACTACTAGTATGATATATACAATAGTTTTCTATCTGCAGTATATCCTATACTGCAAATATACTGACTACTGTATAAACATATACTATAATACAGCCGGCATATCGCCGGCCTAGCTAGTCCTTGCCGACCAGCTCGGCCAGCATGCTAGCTAAAAGAGAGAGACAGCATGGAGCAAAGGACTGCCTTATTACTGTGTATGTGTACACTAAATAAGGACGTAAATATCTAATTTTATTGCCGTTCTCCAGAGAGAAGGATCAAATGGAAGGGGAGAATGTATCATTCAAGCTTCCATCCAGCCACCAATACCATCGCCGGCAAGGT
The DNA here is from genome assembly GCF_036898095.1 of Palaemon carinicauda. Classification (NCBI taxonomy): domain Eukaryota; kingdom Metazoa; phylum Arthropoda; class Malacostraca; order Decapoda; family Palaemonidae; genus Palaemon; species Palaemon carinicauda. Next base: position 269,400,526 of record NC_090725.1, read on the forward strand.
CCAGCAGGCTAGTACCCGCAGTACTGGTGCAGTCGGCATACCGCCGGCTGAGTCAGCACCTGTCTGTGCTGGTCCGGCCGGTATGATGCCGGCCAAGCTAAAACCCTAGCAACAGCACTTGTGGCCGGCAGTCCTCCCTTGGTGACAGAAGAGACTTTCCATCAACAGCCATCATGGATGACGGCCGGCAGATGACATGGCTACCAGCCACCTGCCCAGCCGCCGGCAATTGTAGTACCAGCAGTCATGGCCGCCGGCAGCTGTCCTAGCTGTCGGCAGCCAGGCTGATGAGTAGGACTCCGGCCGGCCCCGCAACCTGCCGGCAATCAGAGAGATTGCAGGACGACGGCCCAAAGAGATACGATGGCTAGGCCATCACTAAAGGACAGAGGGGAGGGAAAAAAGGGTCCTGTATGAGGTGTGGAAGGAGCCGGCAAGGTTGCCGGTCCTACCACACCCTGAAGAAACTCTGTTTCAGTATCAGCGTCATCCTAGGTTACAGGAGAATCTCTATTCTCCAACCTAGGGTCTGCCAATACAGTTAAGGGGACGGCGACAGTGCCGCCTCCTCTCAACATGGGAGAAACAGAGTTCCAGTGCAGTCGCCATCCTAAGCAGCAGAAGAATGCCTATTCTTGAGCCTAGGGACCGCGAGCACAGGACTAGTCTTCTAGACCGCAGGGAGAAGGTGGCGGCATCATACAACCACTTCAAGTGCGGCCTAGGGAGGGCTAGGCTCCTATGCCGGCAGCCTAGCCGGCAGGGGAATGACTATTCACCCTGCCGGCACCAGACTAAATACTCTGAGGTTCTGACCGAATCCCAAAACCTGCTATCTGCGGCTAAGGGAAGGGGCAGAAAAACCCTAGGCTAGTCATGCCTGAATGAAAACTCGAAGCACGACCCACTAGGGTTGTAGCCTAAGGCTACGCTCAGAGGGAAGGAGGGATTACCCATAAATCCCCACTGGAGATGTGTAATGGTTCATATAATAATTCTAGGAGATATCTATCTCCACTTGAATTGATAAAACAATACACGAGGGTAAACGGGGGAAATGTCTGAAAGTATAATAAATCGCCTAGGTTAGGTTACCTAGGCAAGACGAGATCTTGGTTACCCTAAATCACCGAAACTCTAACTTATACGATCGACATATTAAAGGAAATTTATGCACATTATAAATATCTTTACAAGTATAATTTGCCTAAATAGCTTAATTAATTAATTAATGCTATTTAAACCGGGAAGTCATTCTACTAACTAACCTACGGGCCAAACAAGGGAAAGGCCCGTGCCAACAACAAGTGTTGACTTTAATACCCCCAAGAAGAAGAAGAAGATCTACTAACTAAATAACACATGCCTAACAAACGACAGCGCCCATGGCGCCTCCGGTAACAGGCCTAGCTCCTAAGCACAATAAATTACTCTAATTTCACTGTGAAACAGGAGCTAAAATATACTCATTGTAAAGACGCAATACCTAACTTTCCAGAGGCGAAAGAAGTTGGCGATTGCATAATAATAATCCTTGAAAATTGATTGAAAAAGTTAGATCAATAGGGAACACCACTGCAAAATCGCTACAAAATTAGGAATGTTCGCCATCTTGGATATGGCGCCATATTGATACTCAATAGTAGTATGGGAGGTAGGATAACCTTGATACGGCTCCCCTTCTAATTTTGCCACTTTCCCCCTCGAAGCGTAAAAGCTATTCGGGGTGAAGATTACCATGTGGCGTGTCAAGAATAAGTCCCTTGATATTATGCGATATCCTCGAGAGAAATTTAAGGATATTCGCGCCAGGAGTTAGAATTCTGGAGAACTAAAGGTAAAATTCTCTGGGAATATCACTGTAGTACATATATCCCTTAGGAAGCTACCATTAGGAACCTTCCATCAGGACGACATGGCCGAGCCCAAAAAGGTCTTTTACTAAGGTGGCCATATACATTTTGGCCAAGACCATGAGCATGTCTGGGGTACTTTGGTGGGTTGAACACAATTCTATGCAGTTTTATAGGGATAGGGAGGCTGCAAGTCTCTGCTTTGTCTCTTGTTCGTTATACAAAAGAAACTTGGATAGTTTAGGATGATTCTCGCTAAACTGTCGACTGGCGACGTCCGCGTCTAGTCTTCCTACTGAAAAGGTTAAGTGGACTTCCTTCCAATCCTTCTCCTGCCTGGGAAAGGCTGGCGACAGAGGCTTACACTCCTCAAGTCCAGGACATGGTCTACCTGCCTCCACTGATTTGGCAACAGATTTGAATGCCTTCCACGTAAAGGGGAATGATATTGAAGCAGGAGCAAGAAAGGAAGGGTATCTGTTACCTAGTGCAAATACTTTCAACACCAAGTAACCCACCTTTCTCAGGCTACTTGACAAGATAGCCTGTGCCTTATCATGGTCGAGAATCATGACCTCCTTCAGTTCCGTTTCTTTTCTTGACATTGGTTCATGTATCAGTCGAAGGAAGCAATTAGGGAAAGCGTCAAAGCTTGGCCAAAACTGGATTTTGTCCAAAAGAACAGCACCCATCTTCTCCGAGATGTAGAGTTTGCCGTCTAAAATCGGCATAAGCTCCGCAAACCTACAGGGATTGGTTTTGGAGCATGTCGGAAGGTCTTGGTCTCTGGGTCGTTTGTCTGACCCTTGGGGAGCGACAAGTGGAGCATCACAGAGCTCTACCTTGCATTTCGCTTCCTCCTTTTCTTCTTGTTTGCGAAAGTTTTCTATTAGACCTTTCATATGGGCCCATAATTGGTCCATTTTGTCTAATAGAAGGGTAGAGGGTGAAGATGTCGATGTTAATGGCTCTAGAGCCGGCACAGACAGAAGCAATTCTGACACGACATTATCCCCCTCTTCCCGTGGGGGCTTCCTGCCCTCCGTCCCCAAGGCTATCCGGCCGCAGGGAGGTGTGAATCGTGTCGGGGGCACCACTATTTCCTTACTTGCTTTCGGGAATAGTAGGTTACGCATCCTATCATTAGGTAGGTATGGTCCCGGAGAGATTTTCTGGAAGCCTCTCACCCAGTTGCATAGTTTGATACGAGCTACATCCTAGACTCTATTGACTTGGGATTCTCGAAACCCTCGGACAATAAGGTCCGACATACATTGCAAACTTGAGGGTTCCAATAATGCAGGAATTCGGAAATAATGTTGCAGGGGGCATGGAACCTGCATGTATTATGACCATAAATACACTTACTTTGATATTGCAGAAGACTGCAACACATGTCATCTGGGGTTCCTCCTGTAAAGAAAGGAAAGCAGAATAAGTATACAATTGATTATCTCACTGATAAGCAATATGTAAAGTCATCTTTTAACTAAAATAGCTTAGGATAGTAAGCTAGAAAGGGCTAGTAGGAGACATACTTGTGTATCCCCTGCAAGCAATTGCTGTTACCTCCCCTCAGTATTAACTATAGAGATTCCTCCATCAAGGAACTTAACGAAAGGGTTTTAACCCCTTGGGGTAGAGAAGTGTACAAGTCACTGCCCCTTTTTATTCTTAACACTGTGGGGTAAGGATGACTGATTTCTAATCGGAGAATTGAAGGAATTCTATTCTTTCAATATAGGAACAGTCCCAGCAGAAGCCCGCACAAGGGTACCCAAGATATGTTAGAAACTAACTACTGTATAATCATACTATAGTTTTCTGTTTGCAGCATATACTATATTGAAAATACTGACTACTGTATAATTATATATAATGTAGTTCAGCCAGTGTGCTGCCGTTGTGGCAAGCATCTGACGGCACGGTCCAGCTGGCATGACGCCGACTGGACTAGAAAATATAAGACATATATTTGTGTATCCTACCCAGCCCATTTGCTGTGACCTCCCTTACAATATTAAATCATAGAGCTTCCTGATCGGGGAAACTCAAGGATAAGGGTTCTACCCTTTTAAGGTTAGAAGTGTAATACCACCAGCCCTTTAAAATATTTAATATTATAGGGTAATATGAAAACTGATTTCTAATCAGAATATTGAAGAAATTCTATTCTTTCAATATAGGATTGGTCTCAGCAAACACCTGAGCAAGGATACCCAAGATATATTGGAAAATAACTACTAGTATAATATATACAATAGTTTTTCTATCTGCAGTATATCCTATACTGCAAATATACCGACTACCTGTATAAAGATATACTGTAATTCAGCCGGCATAGCTAGTCCCTGCCGGCACAGCCAGCATGCTAGCTAAAAGAGAGAGAGACAGCATGGAGTGAAGGCTGCCTAATTAAGGATGTAAAAGTCTAATTTGCTGCCTTTCTTCAGAAAGAAGGTTCAAATGGAAGGGGAGAATGTGACATTCAGGCTTCCATCCAGCCACAGTATTATCGCTGGCAGGCTAGCACCTGGCAGCACTAGTACAGTCGGCGTGCTGCCGGCTGAGTCAGCACCCATCTGTGCCGGCCTGGCTGGCGGTAGACTACCCCGGCAACAGAACTTGTGGCCAGCAGTCCAAGGGAGGACTGAAGAACCTTGGTGACAGAAGGGACTTCCCACCCACAGCCATCATGGCTGCCGGCAGCCGACAGATGACATGGCTACCAGCAGCTTGCATAGCCGCCAGCAGCTGTCATAGCCGCTGACAGCTTGTATAACACATGGTCTCCGGCAGTTGTCATGGCTGCCGGCAGTTGTCATGGCTGCCGGCAGCTGGCATAGCCGCAGGTAGCCAGACAACAGCTGCAGAGAAGCAGTCTGGCCGGCCCCTGCAACCCACCGGCAACGGTGAGGTTGCAAGACGACGGCTCAAAGAAAGACAATGGCTCAGCCATCATAAAAGAACAGAGGGGGAGGGAAAAGAGTCCTGTATGAGGTGTGGAAGGAGCCAGCAAGGTTGCCGGTCCTACACACCCTTAAGAAACTCTGTTTCAGTATCGGCGTCATCCTAGGCGGCAGGAGAATCTTCTATTCTCCAACCTAGGGTCTGCCAATACAGTTAAGGGGACGGCAGAAGTTCCGCCTCCTCTCAACAAGGGAGAAACAGAGTTCCAGTGCCGGCGCCATCCTAAGCCTCAGAAGTGTAACTACTCTTCAGCCTAGGGTCTGCAAGCACAGGACTAGTCTACTAGGCCACAGGGAGAAGGTGGCAGCATCATACAACCACTTCAGGTGCAGCCTAGGGAGGGCTAGCCCCCTATGTCGGCAGCCTAGCCGGCAGGGGAATGACTACTCACCCTGCCGGCCGACTGTCGGCACAAGACTAAATACTCTGAGGTTCTGACCGAATCCCAAAACCTGCCATCTGCGGTTAAGGGACGAGACAGAAAACCCTAGGCTAGTCATGCCTGAATGAAAACTCGAGGCACGACCCACTATTGTTGTAGCCTAAGGCTACACTCAGAGGGAAGAGAGATTACCCTTAAATCTCTACTAGAGACGAGTATCAGTTATATAATAATTCTAGGAGATATCAATCTCCAATGAATTGATAAACCAATACACGAGGGTAACCGGGGAAATGTCGAAAGTATACTATGTCGCCTAGGTTAGGTTACCTAGGCAAGACGAGATCTCGGTTACCTAAATCACCGAAACTCTGACATATACGATCGACATAGAAAAAGGAAAATTATGCATATGAATATCTTTACAAGTATAAATTGCCTAAATAGCTTCCATAATTAAATTATTAATGCTATTTTAACCAGGAATGTCATTCTACTAACTAAATAACTCATGCCTAACGAACGACAGCGCCCATGGCGCCTTCGGTAACAGGCCTAGCTCCTAATCACAGTAAATTACTCTAATTTCACTGTGAAACAGGAGCTAAAATAATATAGATTGTAAAGAATCAATACTCAACTTTCCAGAGGCGAAAGAAGCTGGAGATTGCATAATAATCCTCGCAGAATCGATCGAAAAGGTTAGATCAACAGGGAACACCCCCGTGCGAAATTGCTACAGAATTAGGAATGGCCGCCATCTTGGATATGGCACTGTTGTGATACTCAGTAGTAGTATGGGAACTAGGGTAACCTTGATACGGCTCCCCTTCTAATTTTGCCACTTTCCCCCTCGAAGCGTAAACACTATTCGGGGTGCAGATTGCTATGTGGCCTGTCAAGAATACGTCCCCTGATATTATGCGATATCCTTGAGAGAAATTTAAGGATATTCGTGCCAGGAGTTAGAATTCTGGAGACAAAGGTAAATTCTCTGGGAATATCACTGTAGTCAAATATCCCTAGGAAGCTACTCTTAGGAACCTTCCATCAGGACGACATGGCCTGAGCCCAAAAAAGGTATAATGCAAAAATGTCAATCTTATGCTACTTTTACTATCGTACGATGATTGAAATACAAGCAAAACCGCTGATATCTGATTTGGTTCTAAATAACACAGTTGTTTTTTGTTCGGTTATTAATGTGCCGGTATGCATTTACACAATGATTATAATGTTACTAACGATACTTTCATCATTATTATTTAATTTTCTGGGCTCCGACCCGTGCCGCCCAGTGAAATGCTCCTTTAACATCATTTCTAAGGTAAAAACTGCTATGAATTTACCAGAGAAAAATTGTATAGGAATGCTAGGTTGAACCCAGCTCGCTTACCTTACTAAGGTGTTGGTATAATACTGGGGCGCTGAATAAATCACAACAAGAGGCCTCGCATCATTTAGATATCTCCTGTCAACATCCCCAAACAGCGAGGTGCCGTTCAACATCCTACTACTACTAGCAATCCCACGCCAGTAACGTCACTCCTTTATATAGCACACATCTTTCTAGCCGTATTTTGCCTTAGTGTGTGAATTTCGCTGGTTTTTTCTGGATTTACCTCAAGATGTCGGACTCCACTGTCACTCCATCTAAGTTGAGTACCAGATCTATGAGTTTTGAGATTTTGGAGGGGGCCTTGCCCTTTTTTGCTTATTTTATACAGTTTTATTTTTCACGACCCCGCGTGGGTCTTTCATGGCGCCCGGCTCCCTCCTATCTCTCTCTCTCTCGTTTCGTTCTTAACGCTTTTCAATGACGAGGTGTAGATTCAGCAGACCCCTTAATTCAGTTGCCCTTTCTGAATTGACCGTCGCCACTTACAACGAGGAGGACCTCTTTAAGGCCCTCACTAAGTCACTTTTGCAAAACTTTATGGCTGACGCCTATGATTTTGCAAATGCCAGGACCCATTGTCGACGACACGTTCTATCCGAAGCCACGATTAGGGACGAACCTAATAGGCTCATCAAAGCTCCAGTCTGGGGCCCGGATCTTTTCTCAGGGGACTTAGTTAACTCGGTCCTTAGCGAGGCAGCTAGAGCCAATCAAAACCTCAAGGTTAGGTGGGGCCTGGTTTCAAAGAGGAGATATGATCCTACTAGTACCCCAATTCGAGGTAAGAAGAGATTGAGGCCCTTCCAATCTTCCCAATTCAGGCAACCTCTGCAAGTGGTTCAACCGGTCTCAGTCCACGGAAGAACTACGTTCCTTCACAAAAGATCTGCTACTAAAGAATGCAATCCAAAGTATACGTCGCTTAAGATTTCACGGACGCTTGTTCAGCGTGCCAAAGAAAGGCTCAGACAAACGGAGAGTAATCCGGGACCTGTCTCATTTTAATTCCTTCATTCGTTGCGACAAATTCCATATGCTTACCGTCTCGCAGGTGTGGACCTTACTTCCCCGTGGGGCCGTCACCACCTTCATCGATCTTACAGATGCCTACTATCACGTTCCAATAGCAAGGCATTTTCGTCCTTTTCTGGGCTTCAAGCTAGGCAAACAAGCCTATGCATTCAAAGTGATGCTATTGGGGCTCAACATACCACCCAGAATCTTCACCAAACTAGCGGAGACAGTAATTCAAGAGCTTCGGACTCAGGGGATACAGGTAGTAGGCTATCTAGATGATTAGCTAATCTGGTCAGACAATGCCCAGATTTCCCGCGTAGCAACGAACAAAGTCCTCACCTTCCTTCGGCAACTGGGATTCCAGGTCAACCTCCAGAAATCCCGCCTGGTCCCACAGACCAAGTTTCAATGGCTGGGACTACAAGGGGACCTGTGCTCCCATACGCTGTGCCTCCCCAAAGCCAAAAGGAAGGTGATAGCGAGGAATACAAAACAATTTCTCAGGGAAAAGTTGACCTTCCGAAGGAGCCGAGAGTGGATCCTAGGTTCCTTACAGTTCGCCTCCGTGACAGATATCGTCCTGAGGTCCAAACTCAAGGACATAAACAGAGTGTGGCGCTCCAGAGCAACCGCAATACGCCGAGACAGACATGTTTGCCTTTCCCCAACCCTGAGAAAAAGTCTGCAGACTTGGACGAAGATCAAGAATCTTTCCAAGTCGGTTCCTTTACAACACAAGAAAGTCCAAGGGTTATGGTCACCGGTCTTCCAACAAATGCACGTCAACGTCCTAGAGGCCATGGCAGTCTTCCTCACTTTAAAACGTCTCAATCCAGCCAGGAATCTCCATATCAGACTGGTTCTCGACAGTGCAGTCATAGTACACTGCTTCAACAGAGAAGGCTCCAGATCAGCCCAAATAAACCACATCATGTTGAAGTTTTTCTCCGTGGCGGCAATGCACAAGTGGCACCTGTCAGCAGTCCATCTAGCAGGAGTCCGGAATGTGGTAGAGGACTCACTTACCTGGACGACTCCGCTAGAGTCGGAATGGTCACTAGACAATCGATCTTTCCAGTGGATGATATCTCCAGTCCCGGGTCTCCAGGTGGATCTGTTTGCGACGAAATCCAATCGCAAAATAGATTGTTACGTAGCCCCCAACCTGGACCCTCAGGCTTATGCCACGGACTCTATGATTCTAGATTGGAATACCTGGAAGACGATTTATCTGTTTCCTCCGGTGAATCTCCTGCTGAAAGTTCTGCACAAACTCAGATCCTTCAAAGGTCAAGTGGCTCTCGTAGCCCCCAACTGGCCCAAGAGCAATTGGTTCCCCTTGTTGCTAGAACTAGGTCTCCGCCCCCGGCGGATTCCCAATCCGGTGTTAACAAAGACAGTGCAAACTCGCAATGTGTTCGCTTCCTCAAGGATTCTGAATGCCCTAACTTTATGGACTTCATGAAGTTCGCAGCCCAACGAGGTGCAAACATCCATCCTTTGAATACTATTTTCCTGGAGTCTGACAAAAGGGAATCTACTCTCCGTCAATATGGCTCAGCTGTCAAGAAATTAGCTAAGTTCTTGAAAGATTCCCAAGTTGAGAAAATGACGATGAACCTAACTGTGACATTCTTCAGAACTCTGTTCGAATCTGGCCTGGCAGCCAATACCATTACTACAATCAAGTCAGCCTTGAAAAAGATCTTCCATATTGGTTTTGACATTGATCTAACGGATTCATATTTCTCATCCATTCCGAGAGTTTGTGCCAGACTAAAACCTTCAACTCGCCCTAGCGCAGTTTCCTGGTTTTTGAACGATGTTCTTAAGCTAGCCTCTGACACCCCAAATGAATCCTGTAACTATATGGCATTGTTAAGAAAGTCACTTTTTCTTTTGAGCCTCGCCCCGGGCTCCAGAATCTCAGAATTGTCAGCCTTATCTAGAGACCCTGGTCATATAGAGTTTCTCTCTTCGGGTGAGGTTCTTCTCTCTCCTAACAAAGTTTTCCTGGCTAAAAATGAAGACCCCCAAAACAGGTGGTCTTCCTGGAAGATTGTTCCACTTCCTCGGGATCCATCCCTGTGTCCAGTTACCACCCTGAAAGCCTACTTAGGTAGAACTTCCACTACAACCACAGGGTCCTTATTTATTAGAGAACACGGAGGAACTATTACCCTTAAGGGAATCAGACAACAAATTCTTTATTTTATTAAACAAGCTAATCCTGCATCATTCCCACATGTCCATGATATTATAGCTGTGGCTACCTCAATTAATTTTTTCCACCATATGAAATTTGATGAGTTCTCAAAATATACGGGTTGATAGTCCCCTAAAGTTTTCAAGCGCCACTACCTAAAACCTTTAGAAGTTCTTAGATTTGCCACAGTAGCTGCAGGGAATATAGTTCCTCCTGAAGGTACCGAGTCCTAATCACAACGTCTTGCTCTGTCCTCTTTCCCTCCTGCCTGGTTTACCTGTTCCTACCTGTTTTGTTACTATACACCCTTATGGTGTATTATTTTATTATTCAATTGTTCAATTTCACGAATTGTTTTGATTTCACTTGCTCTTGAATCCCCGAGCTGATTTTATTTTGCATTTTTGATTACCAAGCTGGATTCCCACTATTCATATCTGTTGAATTCTACCTACGGGTTTCATTATTGATTGTTTACCATGTCTATTTATTACTGTCATATACACATTGATCTAATTTTACGGGTTTCCACATCCCTCTTTTTTTATATTAAACTCATCAGCTTTGTTATTTTGTGTTATTCCCTCTTCAGGTAGTTAGCCATATTGGGTCCCCATTCTCTGGTACGATTTCACTGGGCGGCAGGGGTCGGAGCCCAGAAAATGGATTTTGACGAAGGAAAAATCTATTTCTGGGCGAGAGACCCGTGCCGCCCAGTGAACCCACCCGTCCCTCCCTGATTGGGCCCCAATCTGGGGTTCTATAGGGAGTGACGTCACTGGCGTGGGATTGCTAGTAGTAGTAGGATGTTGAACGGCACCTCGCTGTTCGGGGATGTTGACAGGAGATATCTAAATGGTGCGAGGCCTCTGGTTGTGATTTATTCAGCCCCCCAGTATTATACCGACACCTTATTAAGGTGAGCGAGCCGGGTTCAACCTAGCATTCCTATACAATTTTTCTCTGGTAAATTCATAGCAGTTTTTACCTTAGAAATGATGTTAAAGGAGCATTTCACTGGGCGGCACGGGTCTCTCGCCCAGAAATAGATTTTTCCTTCGTCAAAATCCCTTTTCTAACCCATTGAAGTAGAAGATGGGATAAATATTATTACCAGATTACTGTAGATATTGTACAGAATTGCGCAAGAGACGATGTATCAGGAATTGCACCATGCTTCAAGTCGCTGTGTAGAACTTTGTAGTGATTAGTGGTTGTTATATAAAATTGTTATATAAAATATGTACCCTTAACTAATCTTAAATTGTATACATATTGTACAGAACGGTATTAAACGACAGGGTGTTTATTAACTACGTACTGGACTGTACAATATTTTACAGTATATAAAAGTAGGCTTTGTGTGTGGCGAGTTGTTTGAATGAAAACAGCAAACACTTACAGGATAGTTAAGGTGTACTGTAGTGATATTACTGTAATATACAACACAGTATCAGCGAGTGTTATACGGTATAGTATTACTCGATAGGAACAACAGTGTTTTGTTACACTGTAATTATACGATGAGTACTTGGTAAAATTATTGTTTCGGTCAGCACAATGACTACATACTGTATTGTTATGTACTGTACGGTAGCCTTACCCTGTCCAAGTACCTAGTACATAGTGTATAGCGTGTGCACATGTACTGTACACTTACTGATGTAATTACAAACTATTTATACGGAAATAGAAACCAAGTAAAAACAATATTAGGCAAAATTTTTTCGCGTCTGTCTCTGTTAACTAACCCTCGCGAAGAGTGGGGCCTGACTATACTGACTTTGTTTTCTTTTCTGCTTTGCAAATGTGACTCTGCTGTTTTCTGAGGCAGCATGAGGGTTTGTCCGGGCATAACTGGTCGCACTTGTGGCATGTTCTGGTCCTCCTCCGAGACGAATACTCACCAACTTTGCCCTCTGTGGAGAGGACACTCTTTCACGGAGGCGTCTCCATGTGGCGAGTGTTGGGAGTGGCCATCCTCCCAATGAGAGTGGTTCTGCAGAAGGACGAAGAAGAAGTTAATGAGTGATTCTTCGATCCCAAGCTCTGCCTCTAAGGCTACAAAGCCTGGATTTTTTTCTTCCTTAACAGGATCTCCCCCACCTGCCTTTGCCTGTTAGGGCTCCTCCAGAGGATGATCAAGTAACAGGGATGTGCCTTTGATCCCATCCAGACGACCTTCAGGTTCAGAAGACCCTGTTACTTTCCCTGGTGAAGCAGTAGCGCCTTCCAACGGTGGGGAGCCTTCCCCTCCTTCATGCTTTGCATCAGTTGTGGCCATCTTTGGGAGCCTCGGGTTCCCCTCAAAGGACCGACTTTTTTTTAGGTATAGAAGCGTGATCCATACCAGGAGCCCCAGCGTTGGCCTTGGGCTTTCCCCTTCTTGTGCCAAGAGGAGGGAGTTCCTTTTCTCTGGCTCCATGCTTCTACTTCCTCTGCAGTTCCTTTACCACCTGAGGTTCTGCATATTGTTCCTCTTCAGGGTAAAAATACTATGCACGACCCCTCCGGGGTGAGAGTACACTCTAAGCTTGCTCAGCAAGAGGATCTTATACATCCTTCCTCCTTAAAGCGTGCCGACCCTGCAGAGAACTTTGGCAAGTGGTTGTCTTCACTCAAGACGACCTTCCCTCGAGTTGTTTGGAAGCGTGTTCGTGACTCATTTCCAGCATGCTCCAGTTCTTTGAAATGAGTAGGGGAGTGCTTACACTCCCCACCTGTAATCCAGTAGGCTCCCAATCTTGCCACTGCAGCTTACAGAATACTAGTGAGCTGTGCTTGCTTGCAGCCCACTGGGTGCATGCCCTTGCAGCGGACTCTACCGTTGAAGTGGGTAGAGCTGTGTACCATCAACCTTAGCCTGCCTTGCATCCTGGACCTTTTGAGGTCTAACATGAGGCTTACATTTGCTAGACCATATCGAGCGAACAGTGAACGAGTTCCCCAAATTTTACTTGTACTTTTTGTGTTCCTTATCCACACACAGCAAACACTCGTAAGTACAATGACACCTCTCGCACTCACCACTCGTAAGAGTATATGCGCCACACACAATAGTATGCTCACGCTCCCGGCCATTTGCAATCACTTAGGATCCCGATTCAGTGTGGACCATCGGTTCACTTCGATGATCCTGTCTCAATCCCTTTGACAACATTAGTGTCTCTAGGGAACCCTAGGGCTCCCTTCGACCCCCAAGAGGCAGAACACATCGACAACCTTTTCTGCTCCCCCTAACCCGCAGCTAAAAGCACCAGCACAGTCAACTCCTTCGGCGCTAAGCCCTTTGCGCACACCATACATGCATGTTTCATGGTATTAGAAATACCTGGAAATGGGAGCTGCCAGGGAAAGGCTTCCTGAGCCTGACCCCTATGTGGGAAAGGCTGGATCTATTCCCAGTTTTACCAGTAGGGGTCAAGATCTCCGAGAGATCTCGTTCATGGAGTTGTATAGGTTTTCACCCGTCAAGGGAGAATATTTTACTGCTTCCATTCAACCCCTGGGACTCTCACTAACCCCTGGAGCTCTCTCGGACTTCACAATCCCCTGAACTCTCCCAACCATGAGAAGTTCCTGAGCCTGCAAGGACTTCTCCAAAGGAGGCACACCACATCCTCCCCTCCTTCACAGATCGGAAGGGCACTACAGTACTTTCTTCCAAAGAATTTGGCGTTAATAGTAGATGACGACCCCATTTTCCGACGAAGGATTCAGCAGGCCGTTGCTGCTATGTCGACTTCCACACCACACCCTGGAAAACTCCCCCTAGGGCTCATTCCCCTACTGAGGAGTACGATGACAACCATGACCCACCCCTGGCTCAGCCAGGTATAAGCTGGAAGTTGGATGTACAACCTGACCATGATTCTGACTGTTCAGAGAGCCAGCCCTAAAGTTCTGACCACCAAGCAGGGTGAATCAGACTCAGTCTGCCTCCAAGCCCTGTCCTGTATCTAGAGTATGCCTTCAAGCCCTGTCCTGTATCTGGACAGTCAACGGCCTTGGGAAACCTACATACTCAACCCTGGAGGGCCAAGACATGATGTTAGGTCTGCCAACCCTAAGGACTCCCTTACGGTTAGCAACTCGTCCAGACGACTTTCTCCACCTTTCGTGAGACAAAGGAATTATTATATCCTACATAATAACCCTTTTCCCCTGCCTGTAGACCTGGCAGTGACAGCCTTAGCCCAGGGCTTGTCAGAAGAGAAGCTAGTGACACAACCAGTTATGTTCCCAGCCACTGATGCTTCATGAATGGAGAGGTTAGTGAAGGCAACCTTTCAAGCCTCTTCATGGGTGGACCACTGGTCAGGGACTGTCGGCTATCTGGCCAACACCAAACATCAGTCCAAGTCAGACAAGAAACAGGTATTCAAGAACATCATCCTGTCTGGTGCCAGAGCAGTAGAGTTCTTGACCCATAATGCTGCCAACTAGTGGGCCAACTGGATTTTGAAGAGACAGGATACCATCGTTTCCAAGGTACTGAAGCAAGTGCCCAAGAGGGAGATCTTCCTGCTCCGCAATTCGCAGATTTCCAATCGGTCTTTTTCCCCCAAGGGCAACGTCAAGGCTCTTGCAGAAAATTGGAGAAAGGTGATTCAGGACTTTCTCTCCTTAAGGCTGCAATATACCAGGCCCCCTCTTTGACACCAGTTGTACCTAAGCTCCTGTTGCACTGAAACAGGCACACAAGAATTTCAAAGATCCTTCCAGGCAGAACACTGCCAGGAAGAGTAACCCTTCCAAACAACCATTTCAGGGAAAAGGGCATTACCTCCATGATTCCATTAGTTGGGGGATGTCAGATGTCGGTGGCAGTATTGGGAGTTCCACATGGCCAGACCCTGGAAATTTTTATTTAATGTTTATCACCGATATAAGCCAAGTTTTGAGAGAGAAGCAATATGAACATCAGGGGAAACTCAGAGAAATAAAACCATGCTTTCCATTACTACAGTTTATCAGATCAACGAGGATAAACATAAAAATTACAGGTTGGATAAAAAATGATACCTTGATGTTAAAAGAATTCATGTTTCCAAAGAGGAGGTACAGCCACTAAGTGGTTACAGTGCTAAAAAAAAAGGGAAAAAAAAACTGAAGAAAATAAGCACAGAAAATAAACTTTACTATTTACAAATTTTGTATAGCATAGAAAACACAGAACAATGATTACCAATAGCATTTTAAACATACAGTGATCTTATCAGCAAAATGTTATTTTCCTTAGTAAAATAAATTTTTGAATATACTTACCCGATGATCATGTAGCTGTCAACTCTGTTGCCCGACAGAAATCTAAGGTCGGGATACGCCAGTGATCGCTATACAGGTGGGGGTGTACACAACAGCGCCATCTGTGAGCAGGTACTCAAGTACTTCTTGTCAACAAGAACTCAATTTTCTCCTCGGTCCACTGGTTCTCTATGGGGAGGAAGGGAGGGTCCTTAAATTCATGATCATCGGGTAAGTATATTAAAAAATTTATTTTACTAAGGAAAATAACATTTTTCAATATTAATCTTACCCGATGATCATGTAGCTGATTCACACCCAGGGTGGTGGGTGGAGACCAGCATACATGTTAACATTAGAAGCTAAGTATCCTGTATCTTATTTTAGCAGTTATTCAAAATAACAAACATAAAATAAATAAGTACCTGGTAAGGAAGTCGACTTGAACCATTACTCTGCCTTTTTAAGTACGACTTCCTTACTGAGCCTAGCGATCCTCTTAGGATGCCGAGCGACTCCTAGGTGCTGAAGTATGAAGGGCTGCAACCCATACTAAAGGACCTCATCACAACCTCTAATCTAGGCGCTTCTCAAGAAAGAATTTGACCACCCGCCAAATCAACCAGGATGCGGAAGGCTTCTTAGCCTTCCGGACAACCCAAAAATATTTCAAGAGAAAGATTAAAAAGGTTCTGGAATTAGGGAATTGTAGTGGTGGAGCCCCCACCACTACTGCACTCGTTGCTACGAATGGTCCCAGAGTGTAGCAGTTCTCGTAAAGAGACTGGACATTCTTAAGATAAAAGACGCGAACACTGATTAGCTTTTCCAAAAGGTTGCGTCGAATATATATTGCAGAGATCTATTTTGTTTAAAGGTCACGGAAGTTGTGACAGCTCTAACTTCGTGTGTCCTTACCTTCAGCCAAGCTTGGTCTTCCTCATTCAGAAGGGAATGAGCTTCTCGTATTAACAGTCTGAAAATAATAGGATAAAGAATTCTCTGACATAGGCAAAGATGAATTCTTAACTGAACACCATAAAGCTTCAGACGGGCCTCGTAAAGGTTTTTAAAATAGAACTTAAGAGCTCTTACAGGACATAATACTCTTTCTAGTTCATTTCCAACCATACGATAAGTTTGGAATATCGAACGATATTGGTCAAGGCCGAGAAGGCAGCTCGTGTTTGGCTAGAAAACCAAGATGTAGAACATGTAGCCGTTTCGGATGAAAATCCGATGTTCTTGCTGAAGGCATGAATCTCACTGACTCTTTTAGCTGTGGTTAAGCATATCAGGAAAAGAGTCTTAAAGGTGAGATCTTTCAGGGAGGCTGATTGAAGTGGTTCGAACCTGTCTAACATAAGGAATCTTAGAACCACGTCTAAATTCCAACCAGGTGTAACCAAACGACGCTCCTTCGTGGTCTCAAAAGACTTAAGGAGGTCCTGTAGATCTTTATTGTTGGAAAGATCTAAGCCTCTGTGACGGAAGACTGATGCCAACATGCTTCTGTAACCCTTGAAAGTGGGAGCTGAAAGAGATCGCTCTTTCCTCAGATATAAGAGGAAGTCAGCTATTTGAGTTACAGAGGTACTGGTCGAGGATACGGATACTGACTTGCACCAGTTTCGGAAGATTTCCCACTTCGATTGGTAGACTCTAAGGGTGGATGTTCTCCTTGCTCTAACAATCGCTCTGGTTGCCTCCTTCGAAAAACCTCTAGTTCTCGAGAGTCTTTCGATACTCTGAAGGCAGTGAGACGAAGAGCGTGGAGGCCTTGGAGTACCTTCTTACGCGTGGCAGACGTAGCAGGTCCACCCTTAGGGGAAGAGTTCTGGGAACGTCTACTAGCCATCGAAGTACCTCGGTAAGTTATTCTCTCGCGGGCCAGAGGGAAGCAACTAGTGTCAACTTTGTCCCATCGTGAGAGGCGAACTTCTGCAGTACCTTGTTGACAATCTAGAACGGAGGAAATGCATATAGATCTAGATGAGACTAATCTAGTAGAAAGGCATCTAAAAGAACCACTGCTGGGTCCGGGATAGGTGAGCAAAGTATTGAGAGCCTCTTGGACATCAAGGTTGCGAAGAGATCTATGGTTGGCTGGCCCCAGGTGACCCAAAGTCTCTTGCATACATCTTTGTGGAGGGTCCAATATGTTGGAATTATTGTCCCTTCCTACTGAGACAATCTGCTAAGACATTCAAGTTGCCTTGGAAGAAACTTGTTACTAGTGAAAAGTCTAGACCTGTTGAACAGGAGAGGAGGTCACTAGCGAACTCGCACCATGTCAGAGAGTAGGTCCCTCCTTGCTAGGAGATGAACATCAAAGCAGGGAGTTGTCCGTGTTCACCTCCACTACTTTGCCTTGAAGGAGAGACCTGAAGCTTTTCCAGGTCAGACGTACTGCCAGAAGCTTCTTGCAGTTAAAATGCATTGTCCTTTGACTCGAGTTCCATAATCCCGAGCATTCCCTACCGCCTAAGGTCGCACCCCAGCCTACGTCCGATGCGTCTGAGAAGAGAACGTGGTTGGGAGTCTGAACAGTCAGGGGAAGACCCTATAAAAGGTTGATAAAGTCCTTACATCAAGTTAGACCAGACTTATCTTCCGGAAACCGGGATCGAGACCGCTTCTAGCGTCTTGTCCTTTTCCAGTGAAGAGCTAGATGAAACCGAAGAGGACGGAGGTGTAGTCTTCCAAGTGACACCAATTGAACCACGGATGATAGTGTCCTAACCAGACTCATCCACAGCCTGACAGGGCCGTATTCCTTCTTCAGCATCTTCTGGATGGATAGCAGGGCTGGGGGTTGATCGTCTTGTTCAGCCATGTCCTCATCAGAGGGTTCCTCATCCGAAACTGATGAGGAAACGGCAACGGAGTGGGCAACGTCTGACTCGCTGAATCCGGTCGCACTGGTGGATGCGTGACGGAGCCGGACACAAGATCCTGGTACTGCTGCACAGTCTGTGAACTGTCAACCATGGGGATGCGAGGAAGTACAGCGACAACCCGAAACTGTCTAGACTGTCTGGGTAGTGCAGACAACCCCTTATCGGGTTGCTGAGGTTGCCGCACTGCGTCACAACAAGTCACCTCTGCTGGTTGTTGAACGTCTTCCCAGTGACAAACTGAACGTCCACAACCACCTCCGAGAGTAGCTTAACGTCAACGTGCGACTGGCAACCCACACTGGGTCGCACCGGTGGAGGAACCATCTCAACTGGCGGACGTGAGTAGGAAACCTCAGCGTCAACAGGGCGTACAACCAACCGGTAGGAAGGTCGTTGGCAAGAAGGTTCTTCTCCGTAAAAAATCCTCTATCAAGGACTAAGCTTGGACTGCATGTCTTGCAACAAAGCCCAAGGTCTATGGGAGCAGGTGTGGCAACAGACGGGGTTAGCGACTGAAGCGGAACCATTTACCCTCCCTGGAAGCATGTTATGCTTTAATTAAAGTCCATAGGAGGCTAAGCAGCTTAAGGCTCCTCTCCAAATGACAGAGTCCTCAAG
Source organism: Palaemon carinicauda (assembly GCF_036898095.1). NCBI lineage: Eukaryota > Metazoa > Arthropoda > Malacostraca > Decapoda > Palaemonidae > Palaemon > Palaemon carinicauda. The sequence goes on from NC_090725.1 coordinate 269,419,118, forward strand.
GGAATATCAGAAGGAGGGAGAACAGCACTTTCTCATCTACAGGAACCATGTCCGAGAAAAGCTAGGATATCTCAGTGAGGGTGTCACTGGTGCAAAAGCAGCAGACCAGAAGGCAACGTTATGAAACTGCTTGACAGTCTGTGAACTGTCAAAAACTGAACTGTCAACCACAACAGGAGCGTGAGGACATACAGCACTGGTGTATTAGTAGCAGACCAGAAGGCAACGTCATGTAACTGTTTGACAGTCTGTGAGTTGGCAACAACCAAAGTTGTGTGGGGAAGCCTCAACTCCTGACTGACTAGTTTGCTGCGGGCGAGTGGCGGTAACCACAGTGTGTTGCGGAGGCTGACACACCGTGTCAAAACACGGCAGCTTGTGGTAGCTCACGCACGGCAACGGAGTGCTCCGTGTGTCTGTGGGATTCATCATACATCTGGCAGGGTTGACTGTGCATGGGTGGAGGAGCTCTCACAACAAGAGTGAGGGAGCAGGAAGCCATGCCGGGCGCACAACCGTGGTAGCTGTAGGCCCACGGGTGCATCGTCAACCTTCTCCGCAGTCGGAGTGTGGGAGCTGGCAACAACAAAAGCGGAGTGCTGGTGCGTGGGAGGGACTGCCGTGGGTTGCGGAGCATGCCGTATGGGATGCGGAGCATGCCGCATGGGTTGCGGAGCATGCCGCATTGTGTCAAAACACGGCAGCTCTACAGCACCTTCCCACTGCTGATGCGGTAGCTCACGCATGTCAATGGAGGGTGCAGCATGAACATGCGTCTGGCAGGGTCGACTGCGCATCGGAGGTGGAGCTCTCACAGGTGGAGTGTGGGAGCAGGCAGCCGCAGTATCTGCTGAGCGCACAACCGTGGCAGGTTGTAGATTAACAGGTGCATTGTCAACCTTCTCAGCACGATACTCCTGCATGAAGGAGCAAGCTGAGACTGTATAGTCTGCAGCATGGACTACTAGGGTCTATGAAAGACGGCAACAAACGGAGCTACTGTCCGTTGTGACTGAGGGTCTAAAACAGCTGGTGCGGCAACAGACGGAGTTACTGCCTGTTGCGGTACCACCTTGCCTCTCTTGGGAGGTGTGCAGTCGTCGGATGACTGGAGCGAGTCCGAACTGACCCAGTGGCTACACCTAGGCCGTTGGACTTGCGCGGAAGGGACCGACTTGCACTTAAAAGCTGCAAGATTTGGTCCATGGTTTCTGCGAGAAAACTCTTCCGCAGACGAGGAATAAATGGGCTCTATAACTTGTTAAGCAAAATTACCAAAAACCTAAACACACTTCCGTCTAAGGGAAGGGTCGGTCATTAAAAAGTGAAAGAGAGTCCATACTCTCTTCGTCACCAACACTTCCGTCTAAGGGAAGGGTCGGCCATTTAAAAGTGAAAGAGAGTCCATACTCTCTTCGACACCATAATTAAATCTATCCAAAACGAGTTCAAGTTTTGAAATGAAGATAAAACCCCTGCATAGCGAAAGCTCAAAACTGGAATAGTGTACTTCACCAAAAAGTTGTGAAAACAAATCCAGTTAGGGACGGCGTATTTAGTAGGTCTTGCCTGTGGCACGACAGAGGAAAAATTGAGTTCTTGTTGACAAGAAGTACTTGAGTACCTGCTCACAGATGGCGCTGTTGTGTACACCCCCACCTGTATAGCGATCGCTAGCGTATCCCGACCTTAGATTTCTGTCGGGCAACAGAGTTGACAGCTACATGATCATCGGGTAAGATTAATATTGAAAAATATTTTACTCATGTTAATCATAATCATCACAGTACAACTGAGTACACAATTGTATGATTAAATTTTTTCAAATACCCCTCTAAAGAACAGGCAACTATGACTCAAGAATGCTGTTTGAATTCTTTAGGCAACAACACAGCTTAAGCATAAATGTTGTGACCATCTAGTCCGCAAATTAAATAAATGTATAAGTAACCTGCCATGGAAAAAGGCTATTACACTATCAACCAATCCTGCTTGGAAACATTAGGCAATTGAGCCATTCAATCTTAAGGAATATAGCAGTTTTACTTTCAGCAGTATAAGCTCTGGAGAAATTATGCAATTATACCATCTAATTAACAGTCTTGATTATATAATAAAAGACTAAAGTCTGATATTTCAAGTTAATGCGAGCTTAAATTTTGAGGAAGAAATAGAAATAGCACTCATTGTCATAAAAAAAAGGTTATTATTGCTTTCCAATACTATAATATCACAGTTCAATGCATTACACCAAACTTCAAGGAACATTCCTCTATAATCTAAAAAGCTAATCATTCCCATAGCTTAGTCAAACGAATATGATACCTAAACTCTATTATTATTCATACTACACTGTGACAAAGTTTAGCAAATAGCAAACCTATCACATAAGGCTCTTTTCTAAGAATTTTTGGGAAAACCTATTTTGCAGCACACATCCTTAAATCTTGCTGCAACTATTACAGTATAAACACTTTACATGTATTAACAGTAGTCCAGACCCCCGGTTAGAATATGTAATTATTTTTCTCAAATCAAGAATTACTTGTATTATTTAATGTTACTAAATATAGGGAATTTAATTAAGATGAATAAATGAAAACTTAACTGAGAATATAAAATAAAAAAAAATAACGTAATTAAGATAGATAAAAGAAAACTTAACAGAGAATATAAAAGAAAAACTAACAAAGCCTAACTATAAAATTGTATGTCAAAGCAAGCAAAAGCCTTAACTATAGCTTCAAAACATTTGAACATCTTGAAAGGAATTTGGTAAATATAGCTAAATACATTAAACTCCGTAATATGTGTGAAGAAAACATGACATAAGCATACAATAAAGAAATTAATTTCATAGTATTTTTTTTCATTCTTAAACACAAACTTTACCAACTGTGCTTAATAGTGTCTTTATCAAATTGTACCTTCAGTATTGTTTTTTTAGTAACAACCATAGGTTGAACAAAATTTTCAAACTATTTTAAACTAATTCATCTCTATAATAATGTTAAATAGATGGAAAGGAAGGAGATAGGTAGGACATCAGAATGTCTCCAGTTGGCTTACATATGATTTTGCTATTGGTAAACTTTTGATTGCCACGACAAGAATGACAAATACATATTAGTTGAAAAACTTCTGAAAAATAAATCAACGGTTCATAAACTTGTAAAACAAGAGAGCAATAGTTTCAACTTGTACTTTTTAAAATTATTGGTCAGATGAGGAATAATAAAGTGCACTAGACAAAAGAGAGCCGCAAACCATTAATGCATATCAAACCACAGAAGGGAGAAACTTTTGTAGAAAACATCAATGACAATTCTATAATTCTAGAGGTTAGACTACAATGCCATTACAACCTGACAAGTTTCAGGATAGTTACACATCTGAAACCTGTCACTTAGTTGAATTTCTCCTACGCTTCTTGTAGATACTTTACAGTAACTAACTTGCATAACAGAATAAATGGAGAGGAATTTCAGTTTTACCGCTGTTACATAAGCAAAACCAATATTTCTGTGCACATTGGTCCTGACCAGTTCAAGCTATTTCACTATTTTGACAACCACATAGCTACCAACTAACAAGAATATGAGTGATTCAAACCAAAATAAATTTGATATTTAAAAAATAAAGTCACCTTCTAAAACCTCTATACTCTACTCGATTACAATTTTTTTTCTTTATTTGCGGACAAAAAAAGAAGTGAAAATACTAATTACTATAGATATCTAAAATGATAAAGAGTATCACCAAAATAATTCTACCTACATAAAATTAAGAAGATTTATGGTATTTATGTGAAATTCTACAGAAATAGAGAGAAATAGCTTAAAATGATAGAATTTCATCGACTATACATAATACACTAGTCTTACCAATCCCTTTATTTTTCTTTAACATTGATTGCAGCTAAGGCTGACCCATAGGCTGCATCACCATGGGAATCTAATGTGACTGGTAGCTTATACATATCTTCAAGTTCCTTATGAAGAATCTTATTTCTCATTAGTGCTGATCCTCCTCCAATGATACTTGTTACTCCATTTTCAGACAACATAGAGCTTGGCATCATGCTGAAAAAAATAACTCAAATTTATCACTTCAAGATTAACTTTCTAGACTCCAAAAGGTAATTACAGTCTCTTTTCTACTTATATCTTGTGACTTATGATAATCTGCATATACAAATAAAACAATTAAAAGAATTGGGAAAATATATACAGTTGTTGGAACAGAAAATCTGAGAGCACTATGCTTACAAAGTACAGATAAGACCAAATCCTGCTCTTACAACTACCAGTCAGTTGGCAAAAATTTTGTGCTGTTTCTTTTGATCATAATTATTGTTATTACAATAATGAAATTAAATTAGTGAATGAATATTTTTCAATATTAAACTTAGCCGGTGATCATATAAGCTGTCAGCTCTGCTGCCCGACAGAAAAACCTAAGGACAAAATACGCCAGCGATCGCTATACAGGTGGGGGTGTACATCAACAGCGCCATCTGTCGAGCAGGTACTCAAGTACTCCATGTAAACACAGAATCAATTTTCTCTCTGTCGTGCCACCGGCAAGACCTACTAAATACGCTGTTGCTTACTGGATTGGTTTTCACAGATTTTGGTGAAGTACACATTTCTAGTTATTAGCTTTCGCTTTGCAGAGGTTATCTTCAATACTTCCTTGCATTCTTTGATTGAATTTTGGATTATTTGTTGACGACTTGGATAGATTTTGAATTCCCCTTTGACTAATTCAAGATGGCTGACCCTTCTCAAGTCCCTAAATACAGAAAGTGTAGTGCTAGGGACTGTTCAAGGCGTCTTCCGAAGGCCTCTATCGATCCGCACACCATTTGTTCCAATTGTCGGGGTAAAACCTGTCAATTGGAAGATCGATGTGAGGAATGCGTTGGGCTTTCGGAATTCGATTTTCTCGAATTCCTGAAATATTCACGTAGGCTAGAGAGAGATAGAGTCAGGAGAAGTTCATCTCGCTCCGTTGATTTTTCCTCTCCCCATGCCCCACAACCTATTCCTTCCCCTGTAGTGGTTGCTCCTGATCCCCCTTCTAGCACTCAACAACCTTCGATGGCAGATATGATGCGTGCCATCCAGGCTCTGGGTGAGAGAGTCGAGTCATTGGCGAGTGACCGTAACCAACTCATGGCAGACGTCAAGGAGTTGAAGGGTAAGAGTGCAGTGGGTAGTGACAAAGTGAGTGGTAGTGTTGTGGAAAGTGTTAGTGTTGCGCTTGAGGGTGCGTCTGTTCGTGCCTGTCGTCCGCCCAGTCCGGGACCTCTTGCAAGCTCCCAAGCCCAGGGGAGAAGCAATGTCGTACGACCAAAGGGTTCGACAGGCTTTAATCAGCGGACAGACGTGCCCTCCGTGGTTTCGGACGTATCTTGCCAAGATCGCCCCACCCACAAGAAGACGAGAGAGCCCATTTATTCCTCGTCTGCGGAAGATGTTTCTCGGAAGAAACAATGGACCAAGGTCTCACGACCTCTCAAACGCAAGGTCCCTTCCGCGCAAGTCCAACGGCCCAGTTGTAGCCACTGGGTCAGTTCGGACTCGCTGCAGTCTTCCGATGACTGCACACCTAGTAAGAGAGGCAAAGCGGTACCGCAACAGGCAGTAACACCGTCTGTTGCCGCACCCGCTACTGTAGACCCTAAGTGGTCTTTGCTGCAGACCATGCAGACACAGTTAACATCTTTAATGCAGGACTTTCGTGCGGAGAAGGTTGACGCTGCACCCGTTAGCCTACAACCAACCACGGTTGTGCGTCCAGTTGACGCTGAGGCTACCTTCTCCCGCACTCCAGCTGTGAGAGTCCCGCCACCCATGCGCAGTGTACCCTGCCAGCCGCATGTTGACGTTCAGCGACGCACGGAACCCTCCGTTGACGTTCGCGAGTTACAACAACAACCTAAGTTGTTTTGTTTTGACGCGGTGCGTCAACCTCCGCAACCCACTGTGGTTACCACTACTCGCCCACAGCAGACTAGACAGTCAGGAGTAGACGCTTTGCGCCCCCGCGCAGCTATGGTTGTTGCCAGCTCACAGACTGACCAACAGTTCCATGACGTTGCGTCCAGTGCAGTCACGTATGCACCCGTGCTGCCGGACTCAGCTGACCAGCCAACTCCTACTCCGTTGCCGCTTCCTCCTCAGTATTCAGACGATGGACTCTCTGATGATGACGACGCTGCACACCTTGACGACCCGCACACGGACATCGACGAACCCAAGACCACGCCTCCCTCCTTGGACTTTAGAAAAGTTCTTGCGCTGTTCAAGGATATGTATCCTGATCAGTTTGTTTCTGCAGTCCCACGCTCTCCTCCATCTGAGTTCGCTTTAGGCACGCAGTCATCCGCGCCTGCCTTTACGAAGCTCGTCCTCGCCCGCTCGTCCAAGAGAGCTTTAAGAGTGTTGGGAGATTGGATGCAGTTCAAAAAGCACCTTGGGAAGACAGCATTCTTGTTTCCCCCTGCGAAACTCGCTTCCAGATCGAGCGTCTGGTATGCCACGGAAGAAGTTCTCAGCTTGGGAGTTCCTGCCTCTGCCCAGGGCGACTTCTCAAGTCTAGTAGACTCTCCCCGCAGGCTGGCCATGAGACGCTCCAAGATTTGTTGGACTCCTTCAGATTTAGACCATCTGATGAAAGGAGTGTTCAGAGCGTTCGAAGTGTTTAACTTTTTGGATTGGTGTTTGGGAGCGTTGAGCAGGAAGACCTCCCCTTCTGACAAGGAAACTTCCATGCTCATTATGTCCTGCATGGACAAGGCCATACGGGACGGTTCCAGTGAACTTGCGGCTTCGTTCGTTTCCGGGGTCCTCAAGAAACGAGAAAACCTTTGCTCCTTCTTGTCAGCTGGAGTAACACAATGTCAGAGATCGGAGCTTATGTTTACTCCTCTCTCGAAGTGCCTTTTCCCAGAGGAGTTGATCAAGGAGATTGCTGCCTCCTTGATTCAAAAAGACACGCATGACCTGGTTGCGTCATCTGCACGCAAAGCCACCCCTTTGCCTTCCGTGTCTAGACCCAGGATGGATACTCCAGCGTCAAGATTTATTCCGCCCTTTCGTGGCAGAGCCTCCAGCAGAGGAGGTGCTCGTGCCGAAGGGAAACGTGGGAGCAAGAAGAAAGGTACCAAGTCCTTTAGAGGCAGAGTCTGACTGCCACCTTCTTCAGACAGCAGTGGGAGCCAGACTCAAGAACTACTGGCAGTCCTGGGAGAACAGGGGCGCAGATGCTCAATCTGTGAAGTTGCTCAGAGAAGGGTACAAGATCCCATTCTTGCGCAAGCCCCCTCTAGCAACGACTCCCATCGACCTCTCTCCCAGGTACCGAGAGGAGGACAAGCGACTAACGTTGAAGCAAGAGGTGTCTCTCTTACTAGAAAAGGGAGCGGTAGTCAAAGTCCGGGACCATCAATCCCCGGGCTTCTACAACCGTCTCTTCTTAGTGGTAAAGAAGACAGGAGGGTGGAGACCGGTGCTAGACGTCAGTGCTCTGAATGTCTTTGTCACCAAGCAGACATTCGCCATGGAGACGACAAAGTCTGTTCTAGCAGCGGTCAGGAAGGAAGACTGGATGGTCTCTTTAGACCTCAAGGACGCTTACTTTCACGTCCCCATCCACCCAGATTCCCAACCTTTTCTAAGGTTCGTTTACGGGAAGGTTGTCTACCAATTTCAAGCCCTGTGCTTTGGCCTAAGCACGGCGCCTCTTGTCTTTACGAAACTGATGAGGAATATTGCCAAATTCCTGCATTTAGCAGACATCAGAGCCTCCCTCTATTTGGACGACTGGCTTATAAGAGCTTCGTCCAGTCGTCGCTGTCTGGAGAATCTAAAGTGGACTCTAGATCTGACCAAGGAATTGGGTCTCCTGGTCAATATGGAAAAGTCCCAACTGGTCCCATCCCAAACTATAGTGTACCTAGGGATGGAGATTCACAGTCAAGCTTTTCGGGCTTTTCCGTCGGCCCCCAGAATAAGTCAAGCCCAAGGATGTATCCAGAACATGCTAAAGAAGGACCGATGTTCAGTCAGACAGTGGATGAGTCTGATAGGGACGCTTTCATCACTGGACCAGTTCATTGCGTTAGGGAGACTGCACCTCCGTCCCCTTCAATTTCACCTAGCTGTTCACTGGAGAAAGGACAAGACGCTAGAAGCGGTCTCGATCCCTATTTCCGAGAAGATGAAGTCATCACCGACGTGGTGGAAGGACAACATCAACCTCAGAGAGGGTCTGCCCCTGACTGTTCAGACCCCCAACCACGTTCTCTTCTCGGACGCATCGGACACGGGCTGGGGTGCGACATTAGATGGTCGGGAATGGTCGGGCACTTTGAACTCGGAGCAAAGAGCGTTACATATCAACTGCAAGGAGCTATTGGCAGTTCATCTGGCCTTGAAAAGCTTCAAGTCCCTCCTTCTAGGCAAGGTGGTGGAGGTGAACTCCGACAACACCACGGCCTTGGCGTACATCTCTAAGCAAGGAGGGACCCATTCTATGACGTTGTACGAGATCGCAAGGGACCTCCTCACCTGGTCAAGAGATCTAAACCTATCTCTAGTAACGAGGTTCATTCAAGGCAACATGAATGTCCTGGCGGACCGCCTCAGTCGGAAGGGTCAAATCATCCCAACAGAATGGACCCTTCACAAGAATGTATGCAAGAGACTATGGGCCACATGGGGCCAACCTACCATAGATCTCTTTGCAACCTCGATGACCAAGAGGCTCCCAAATTATTGCTCGCCAATCCCGGACCCAGCAGCAGTTCATATAGATGCTTTTCTACTGGATTGGTCCCATCTAGACCTTTATGCATTCCCCCCGTTCAAGATTGTCAACAAGGTACTGCAGAAGTTCGCCTCTCACGAAGGGACAAGGTTGACGTTGGTTGCTCCCCTCTGGCCCGCGAGAGAATGGTTCACCGAGGTACTGCAATGGCTGGTGGACGTTCCCAGATCTCTTCCTCTAAGAGTGGACCTTCTACGTCAGCCACACGTAAAGAAGGTACACCCAAGCCTCCACGCTCTTCGTCTGACTGCGTTCAGACTATCGAAAGACTCTCGAGAGCTAGAGGCTTTTCGAAGGAGGCAGCCAGGGCGATTGCTAGAGCAAGGAGGACATCCACTCTTAGAGTCTACCAGTCGAAGTGGGAAGTCTTCCGAAGCTGGTGCAAGTCAGTATCAGTATCCTCAACCAGTACCTCTGTAACTCAAATAGCTGACTTCCTTTTATACCTGAGGAAGGAAAGATCTCTTTCAGCTCCCACGATCAAGGGTTACAGAAGCATGTTGGCAGCAGTCTTCCGTCACAGAGGCTTAGATCTTTCCAACAACAAAGATCTATAGGACCTCCTTAAGTCTTTTGAGACCTCGAAGGAGCGTCGTTTGGCCACACCAGGTTGGAATTTAGACGTGGTACTAAGATTCCTTATGTCAGAAAGGTTCGAGCCACTACAATCAGCCTCCTTTAAAGATCTCACTTTAAAGACTCTTTTCCTCGTCTGCTTAGCAACAGCTAAAAGAGTCAGTGAGATACACGCCTTCAGCAGGAACATCGGATTTTCATCTGAAACGGCTACATGTTCTTTACAGCTTGGTTTTCTAGCCAAAAACGAACTACCTTCTCGTCCTTGGCCGAAATCGTTCGATATTCCAAGCCTTTCTAATTTGGTTGGAAATGAACTAGAAAGAGTCTTATGCCCTGTTAGAGCTCTTAAGTTCTATTTAAGACGAACTAAACCTTTACGAGGACAGTCAGAAGCTTTTTGGTGTGCTATTAAGAAACCTTCTTTACCTATGTCGAAGAATGCAGTTTCCTATTATATCAGACTGTTGATACGAGAAGCTCATTCCCATCTGAATGAGGAAGACCATGCTTTGCTGAAGGTAAGGACACATGAAGTTAGAGCTGTCGCAACTTCAGTGGCCTTCAAACAAAACAGATCTCTGCAGAGTATAATGGACGCAACCTATTGGAGAAGCAAGTCAGTGTTCGCGTCTTTTTATCTTAAAGATGTCCAGTCTCTTTACGAGAACTGCTACACCCTGGGACCATTCGTAGCAGCGAGTGCAGTAGTGGGTGAGGGCTCAACCACTACATTCCCCTAATTCCATAACCTTTTTTAATCTTTCTCTTGAAATGTTTTTTATTGTTGTTTTTGGGTTGTCCGGAAGGCTAAGAAGCCTTTCGCATCCTGGTTGATTTGGCGGGTGGTCAAATTCTTTTCTTGAGAAGCGCCTAGATTAGAGGTTTTGATGAGGTCCTTTAGTATGGGTTGCAACCCTTGATACTTCAGCTCCTAGGAGTCGCTCAGCATCCTATGAGGATCGCGAGGCTCAGTAAGGAAGACGTACTTAAAAAGGCAGAGTAATTGTTCAAGTCGACTTCCTTACCAGGTACTTATTTATTTTATGTTTGTTATTTTGAATAACTGCTAAAATGAAATACAAAATACTTAGCTCTTAATAATGTAAACATGTAATGCTGGTCTCTACCCACCCCCCTGGGTGTGAATCAGCTTATATGATCACCGGCTAAGTTTAATATTGAAAAATGTTATTTTTATTAATAAAATAAATTTTTGAATATACTTACCCGGTGATCATATATTAAAGGACCCTCCCTTCCTCCCCAATAGAGACCCAGTGGACCGAGGAGAAAATTGGTTCTGTGTTTACATGGAGTACTTGAGTACCTGCTCGACAGATGGCGCTGTTGATGTACACCCCCACCTGTATAGCGATCGCTGGCGTATTTTGTCCTTAGGTTTTTCTGTCGGGCAGCAGAGCTGACAGCTTATATGATCACCGGGTAAGTATATTCAAAAATTTATTTTATTAATAAAAATAACATTTTCTTCATACTCTCTTTACTGTAACAAAAAGATTAATGCTTATGATAAAAACTAATAAAAAATGTCAAAATTGTCTAGGCAATAGAATATAGATAGTAGTGTAATAGAAAGAATAGTTACTATATGAAAAACCCCACTAAAACATTTGTTTAAAACAACTTCCTTAATTATGTAAATGTTATGTGCCAATTTCTTGTTAAGTACTTTGGTTTATCATTTTGTAAGGATTAACTGAATTTTTACTTCGGTAACTGAATTTTTACTTCGGTCTTTTTATACAATTACACTATCTTTTTTATATATAAGTATCATTATGTTTGTCCTGTTACTCATTATTGGTTATTGTAATGTTTTTATTGAGACTTTGGCAAAAAAAGTGCATGTTCTGTATTTTCACTTTAATTGATTTTATGAATATCTATGACCAGCATAAGGCTTATATAGAGCTTTGTGTTACAGTTTTATTTGTTGTTCAAAGACCATTCAGAGCCTACAATCTGAGATTTCCCACTCAGATTGTCCACCAGCACATTCTTCTTAACAGGGATGAAACGGGCGGATAGGGCTACCGAGTTGCCTTCGTCCATATCAGGATTCCTACATCTAGATGGCAGAGGGGCTGTGAAAAGTACCTCCTTGGTTGTTTATGTACGCCACTACTGTAGATATTGTCGCTTTCCCCCGCACCACAGACTGCCCGGAGCAGAGCTGAAGGAATTGTTTGAGCTGGGAATGCTGCTCTAATTTCCAGGAGGCTTTATGTGGCACTGTCATTTGAACTTGGACCAGAGCCCGGAGGCCGTGTGGTACAACAGGTAAGGCCCTGCCCTCCTTTTGAGGCATCTGTAAAGAGCATCAGTTCCAGGGAAAAAGAGAGGTCTACTCCCCTGAGCAGATTGGTCTTGGACACCCACCAGTTCAGGTCTCTCTTTTGCTCTAATCATATCGGAACCATGATGTTCGACGGGTATAAACGCTGAGACTAAGAGGTCTTCAGCTGCCACTGCAAATACACAGGCAGCTGTTGAATACCAATTTCTTCAAGGAGGCCAGGTGCCCCTGCCGCCATTTTACCTAATTTTAGACTTGCTTAATTCACCTACAATAGCCTTATGGTTTAAGCATCTGTCACTGCTCTAAATTACATTCTCCCTTATTTTATGTTATAATTCCACACCCAAATAATAAAACCAATCACCTTAGACTTGTGTAAACAAATAAGGAGTAGAAACATATTTAATTGATCAATTTACTATGCCAAGATTTAATAAAAAGACATTAGGAACAGGACAACAAAATTCTTATATAACATATAATCTAATATAATTACCATAGCTAATGAGTAATACGCTGTCATTCAATAGGTCGTTGTCGTCTTATAACTCGTTGCTTTTATTGAACGATTTATTTGTTATACACATGAATATTTGCCGCCTTCTCACTGCTATCTGGTTTCTTGATAATGGCTACTAATATTTCCACTGAAATGACGTACTATTTCTTCACACTACTAGCAGTATCGCCACCAATCTTGTGCTTTATTGCACTACCGCTAGCAATCTGTCACCAATCTTGTGCTTCATTGCACTACCACTAGCAATCTGCCACCAGTCTTGTGCTTCATTGCACTAACATTAGCAATCTGCTTACAAGGAAGGTGACTTATTCCCCGAATAGTTCATGTTGTGCAGCGGAGCATGAATTGTAATTAATCACAACATATATTTTCTTTTCTACAGATAGCAGCAACGTAGAACAAAAGGCCAATGGCTTCTGCTGCCCTGTTCATTATCCTGCGCTTTATGTGGTACCTCGTGAGCTGCCAATGTTACGAGGTAGCAATCATTGTCAACCTTCAACTTGAACAAGGCTTGTTGATGGAAAGCATAGTTTGCTGCCAGGAGGTTTGCCTCCAGGGGTTGGAGAACCTTCCCTTATGAGTTGGATTGCACCCCCTTCCGAGGGAGAGCTTCCCTACTTCAGCCGTTCAGTAACCTTCCTCCTTTCGGGAAGAATTGCGGACAGCTCGACGAGTTTTGCTTCTGCTATCTCGTTGCCGAAGACTGTGCTTCTTTCCCTTGAACTGGGGAAAACCAAGTCCAAGGCTTGTTCCTCCTTCGAGGGAACTTCTCTCTCTCGTTCGCGAGAGAGATTGTTACGCCTACACTTTTTTTCCAAAGAGCTGGGAGAAAGCTTGTCTTAGGCAATGTCCTCCTTCGGGAGGACTTCTCTCTCGTTGGCGAGAGAGATATTATTACGCCAACGCTTTTTCCCCATAAAGCTGGGAGAAAGCTTGTCTTAGGCGATCTCCTTCTGGAGAACTTTCCTCTCGTTCGTGAGAGATAACTTGTAGGAGTTTGCTGATCCACCAGGGGCTGTGGCAGAGCTTTCTCTGAAGCAGGTTTCCCCTTCGAGGGAAAGAGTTTCTCGTTCTCGAGAGAAGACCACCTCTGGGCATCGGCGGTCCCCCCTTACGCTTATGGTTCTCCTCCAGGGGCGGAGCAAGAGCCTTACCTTAAGCAACGTTCTCCTTCGGGAGAACAAACGTCCCCTACAAAAGTGTTATCTTTGAACCTACTGGTTCTCCTTGACCCTTCGGGGTCTCGTTGCGATCACCCTTTTGGCTGGCGTGATCGTCATGTTGATCCTGCGGGTTCTCATGACAGTAGGAGACGGGACTCCGTCGCGCTGATCCTTCGGGCTCACACGACTTGAAACCTTCGGGTTTCAGTTACGCTGAACCTTTGGGTTCTCGTAACGATGAGAACGTGTAGCCTCCGGGACCTCGTGCCATCAGTCACACTGACCTTTTGGGGTCTCGTGACAGAGGAACTTTGGTTCCTCGTTACCCTGACCCTTCGGGGTCTCGTAACTTTAGTCACACTGACCTTTCGGGGTCTCGTGACAGGGAAACTTCCGTTTCTCGTTGCGCTGACCCTTTGGGGTCTCGCAACACAGGCCGTCAAGCTGAGAGCTCGCGCGCGCAAACAACTTGGCGCGCACGACAAACCTTATGCGCGCAACCAACACTGCACGAGTGCAATCAGCGCTATGTTGAAGTGCGCGAACAACTCTTATACGCACGCGTGTAACCATTCCGGTTCGCGCGCGTGACAATCTTGGTTCGTGCACGTGACCAACTTGGTTCGCGTGCGCGCAAGTGTTATTCTTATGAAAGAGAGTTTTCAAACTCTCATTGCACGAGCATAACCATCTCGGTGCGCACGCGTGCGTGACCATACAGGTTTTCCCACGCGCGGCGAAGTGTTCGCGCTCGCTCAAGAGTTTTACTCTTATGACAGAGTTTTCGAACTCTCGTCGTGCGAAATGTTCCCGCGCGTGACTATCTCAGTTCCTGCGTGCTCAAAAGTTTTACAGTACTCTTATGATAAGAGTTTACGAACTCTTATCGCGTGAAATCTTCGCACGCGCATGGCGAAGTGTTCCCGCGCTCTCAAGAGTTTTACTCATGACGGAGAGTTTTCGAACTCTTATCGCGAGCGCGTAACCATGTCGGTACGCGCACTCGACCATCTCGGTTCTCACACGCTCAAGAGTTTCACTCTTATGACAGAGTTTTCAGACTCTCGTCGCGGGAAGTGTTAGCACACTCATAACCGTCTCGGTGCGCGCGGCCAACTTTACGCGCATGACCATCGTCATCAAGTTTTACTCTTATGACAGAGTCTTCTGACTCTCGTCACGCAAAGGGTTCGCACGCACGCGAAATTAGCGCTAAGCGTGCGACCATCGTCATCAAGAGTTTCACTCTTATGACAGAGACTTCTGACTCTCGTCGCGCAAAAACCCTGAGGGATGCCTGCTGCCTAGGGGTTTCCGTCTCTTTCTTAGTAAGTGCAGTAAAGGTTCTAAGTTTGTTGTTAACGAAATGAAGGCACTTGTCCTCCTTGAACAGAAGCAACATTTTTCTACTACCAGAATGTACCTCTGTGATAAGAATTCACATGGAGTGACTCCATGGTTTCTATTTGTTGGGTGAAGAACAATAATAGTAAAATTCCCTATGTACGAAACAGAGTCACTGAAATTAATGAGTTCAAGTTTCCCCTACGGTATACAGTACCCCTTCTAAGGATAATCCAGCTGATATTCTATCCGGAGGTAGTAATAGTATGGATTTATCGCAAAATTCCTTGTGGTGGAATGGTCCAAAATGGCTTTTAACTGGTGATCACCCCCAAAAGAATTAGTGCAGGAAATATAGTTTTGAATCAAAGGTAAAGTAAGTGTGTTTCTCAGTTATGTAACTTAACCCAGTATTAACTTTTTACCTGTAAACCCTCATGCATCAACTTCGCACGAGGCCAAGTTACATAACTGAGAAACACACTTACTTTACCTTTGATTCAAAACTATATTTCCTGCACTAATTCTTTTGGGGGTGATGCCACACGGGTTCACAAAGACTCAATTAAAAAGTTTGACATATATTTAACATTTAAAGTACACAAACAAAATCATCAGAGTTACGTTAAAGAGCGAACATTAACATTAACACAAATGAACAAAATTTACGTTACTTGATAAAAATTAAACAAATATCAAACGGGGTTACAGAGTATTCTTATAAAAATATTGCTGCAATGATGATGCGATGGTTTAATGAGCAAAACACACAATTATTGTAACTACTATTACTAGGTTTACTGTTACTTGGTTGTGCTCTCTGCACGTTAGGCACATTTGAGGGAATTACTTTAGAATAGTTGCCCTGATCCCATTTTCTTTTATTAGAATTCTCACCTTTGTGACAAAATTCCATCAATTCACAAACATATTTCAAACCTGAGGAAATTTGCTTTAAATCAAGAGACACACTATTATGTTTATCAGCTATAGCCTTACGCGTTTCAGGTAATAATTTCTCGCATATTATACTAGAGAAAATGGGGTTCATGGCTTCTACATCTAAATTCAATGTTTTCATCTGTAAAATAATTTTTTCATAATCCAATTTAAAAGTGTTCAAATCCTCTATTGAATGACTGGGAGAGACTAAATGTGTTAATTTGGACATGAGTCTACGTTTCAAGTTTTCCTTATTATCATACTTTTCCTTAAGGGTCTGAATAGCTACTGAATAATTGTCATTAATGACAGGCAAACCTTCTATGGCTTTGAGGGCGTTATCCCTTAAACTAGCTCTGAGTATAGAAAACTTAATTACATCGGAAATATCCCTACGATCGTGAACCAAACTGTTGAATATATCCCAAAATGCAAGCCATTGTTCTTCCCCACCGCTAAATTCAGGTATCTTAATTTCTGGGAGTTTAGGGGGAGGGAGAGGTTTAACGGGAGCTGGAGGCGGCAAAACGGGCCGTTGATTTCTATCTCTAGCGTCAATCTCACTCATAGTTTGCTGAGTAGCAGCAATAGCTTTCCTTACACATCTAGTTATTGCTCTATAACTTCTACATAACTTATCATATTCACTGTCCTGTAAAATAATCGTCACATTCTGTGACCAACAATCGTCAAAACGTCGTAGTCCCTCAGTAAGACAACGTTCATACATTACAAGAGTCGATTTTGGTCTATCGGTATCACCAATGCAGCTACCTGACTCGTCGAGCAAATCTTGTAAGGATATAATTTCCCCTTCAATAACTACCTTAATCTTGGACTCCATTATCTCGTTAATGAATCAATAACAAACTTGAACAATATCAGAAAATATATGGCAAATTATCTAACTCCGATTCAAATAGATTCTGAACCCCTAGGTTCTCATCGCGCCGAATCTCTCGGTTCCCGCGATTCAGAGTTTTTTTTCTGAAAACTCTATGGTCAACCTCCCCCCCTCCCTACGGGATGGGTCTTCCAAAAGCGTGACTTAATACATCACTCTACACTCCCAGCTGATTACTATGTCAGCTGGGCTGGTTTCGCCATTACTGATCCTTTTGTTTTTAAACGAACCACTATCATCTTCCCTCCACCCTTCCACTTCGAGTGGTTGGGTTAGCAGACCGAAATTAACGGGGAATGAAAAAATTCTTTACATTCCAGTTCATTTCCCCTGACAGGCCTTGCCTGAATTACATGGTAGTTTTCTCACTAGCGATAAAGCGTTCGATGGCAACTCCTTCAGGTTAGCAGTCGATGGCAATTATGTCTGGTCTTCTTGAAGCAAACCCCCACATACGAGACTTCACCCTTTTCGGGAGACTTGTTTCTGAGAAGTTTTACAGAACTTCAACAGGTGTTGTTAAAACTTCATGAAGGCCGTAAGCCTTCCCAAAGCATGTGCTCTATTCAAGACAAAACCGCGAGTTTATTGTCATAGACTCGGGTTCTACCGTTGGATTGAGTCAGCCGCTCCCGTCATTGTACCTTGGGTACAATGACTTATCGTTTTACACGATAGACTTCCGAGACTTTCTATTCTACCCTTAAAGGGTTATTATCTCAAACAATTAGCCCCGAAGGGATAGTGTTAGCTTGCGTTTTAGAACGAGAGCCCCTCAAGCCTTGAAGGCACAAAATATCACGAAGGATACGCTCTCTGTATTTTGGAGGTCTAATGCCAAGGCCTGGGTCAAGCGGATCATATTTATTGAGTGGGTAAATGTTTGCTTCGGTCCTACTGTCAAGAAATTTTTAGAAGAGAACAATCTTCCTCTAAAATGTCTCCTGGTACGGACAATGGCCCTGCTCACCCTCCTGGCCTCGAGGCCAACATACATCCTGACTTCTCCTTCATCAAGGTTCTCTATCTGCCACCGACCACCACCCCTCTCCTCCAGCCTATGGATCAGCAAGTGATTGCCAACTTCAAGAAGCTTTACACGAAGCATCTGTTCAGAAGATGCTTCAAAGTGACCGAAAGCACTCGACTCACCTTCCGTGAACTTTGGAAGGGGCATTTTGACATCGTTCAATGCCTGAAGATGATCGATAAAGCTTGGAATGACGTTTCACAGCGCACCTTGAACTTCTCATGGAAGAAACTGTGGCCAGCTGTTGTGGCAGAACGCAACTTCAAAGGTTTCGAAAGCTCAACCGAAGACGAGGCCGTTGATGATCCAGCCCGAGGGTGATGTTGAGGAAATAATTTCAATCGGGAGGCACATGGGGCTTGTTGTCGATGAGGCTGAAGTCAATAACCTTATCAAGGAGCACAGGGAGGAGCTTACGACTGAAGACTTGAAGGAGTTGGAGGCAATGCAGTTGACCATCATTCAAGAAGAGCATCACTCTAGTGATGGCGAGGACGTGGGGGGGGGGGGGAGACAGAAGAAACGACATCGGCAGAAATAAGGGAAGCTATCAGTTGGTATGAAAACCTTAAGAGATTCATTGAAAAAAAAAACACCCAGAAAAACTTCATACAGGTCGTCTTATGGAGAGTGTTAATGATAAGTGTATGAGCCATTTTAGAAATATTTTGAGGAGTCATCACAAACAGGCTTCTTTGGATAGATATTTCTCCAAAAGAGAAGTGTCAGAAAGCAAAGATGATATAAGTGATTCTAGTAAAAAAAGCTAAAAAAAGAATAAAGCAAAGATGAAGAAGTGCTACTGTATAAAATTAAGTTCTAGAAAAAAAAAAAATCATAAAAAAATTTCAAGACAAAAATAATGAAAAAAAAAAGCATTTTTAATTTTAAGTGTTTCATAAGAATAAATTTATTATCAAGTGTAACATAATTAGCATTGATAGGTTTTTATATCTGCCGTCTCCTTCCCCTTCTGCCTCCACCCACTACCAGCTCAAGTCACGTCACTCCAAAGGTAAATAAAATTTAATTTTTCCTTTACAGTACAGTATATAATTTTTATTTATAATGTTATTCAATTATATACTGTACAGTACATGTATGTTATATATAAGTACTGTAGTACAGTAATTACTATACTATTTTGTAACTAATTTTTAATATGTATATAAAATTTTGATGTTTTTACCTGGGGTTTTGCACGCATTAGCTAGTCTATTGGCATCAAGTGGAGAGATACCCCTTCCATGACACCAACCACAAAAGACGTTCCACTTTGCCTAGTAGAATAATGCTGAAGATTTTCACAGATATCCAGAAATCCTCTGAGAGTGAGGAGATGCTGGATAGTCTCCAGGTGTGAATTCGTAGCAAAGCTACAGCTTTGTGGTAGATGTTGACATGTGGTTGTCTGAGTAGATTGTGTTGTGGAGGAAGTTCTCTTGGAGATTCTATCAGGAGCTGCAGAAGGCCCGGGAATTATTCCGCATGATGCCATAGCGTAGCTATGAGGATCATTGAGAGGTTGACTGATGTTTTGAATTTGTTGAGTACTCTTCTCATCACACACAACGGGGGAAAGGCGTAAACGTTAATGTTGTCCCATCGTTGTTGGAATGCATCTTGCCAGAGAGCCTTGGGGTCTGGGACTGGGGAGCAGTACAGCAGGAGCCTGAAGTTCAGGGCTATTGCAAACAGATCCAGCATCGGGGAACCCCACAAAGTCAGGACTGTTGGCCACTAGATGATCCAAAGACCATTCGGTACCCACTATCTGAGTTCCTCTGCTCAGATTGTTGGCGAGCACATTTCTTTTGCCGGGAATGAAGGGGGCTGATAGTGAGACTGAGTGGATTTCGGCTCATCTCAGTATTTCTACTGCTAGATGGGATAGGGGCTGCGAAAAAGTACCTCCTTGTCTGTTGATGTAAGCCACTACTGTGGTGCTGTCGCTCATTACCACCACTAAATGGCCCGCCAAGAACTGATGGAGCTGTTGAAGGACCAGAAAGATTGACTTCATCTCTAAGAGACTTATGTGAAGGTACTTTTTGAACTCTGACCAAAGGCCTAAGGTCATGTGGTGCAACAGGTGGGCATCCAACCCTTCTGTTGATGCGCCGGAAACAGGATAAGGGGAGGACAAGAAAAAATACACCCTCTACAGATTCTTGTCTGCCACCCCGCATTCGAGGTCCGTCTGTTCCTCTGGTCTCATGGGGATCAGAAAGTCCGGGGAATCCAGGGCCTGATTCCAATTGGACTTTAGTCGCTACTGAAGGAATCAAATCCTGAGGCGGCCATTAGGAGCTAGATGGGCCAGAGATGATCGGTGTCCGAGGCGACACTCACTTCTAGGCTGGAAGTTCTTATCGTCTGAGAAAAGGTCTAGCGACCTTCCTCAGCCTCACTACCCTGTCGTCTGATGGGAAGGCTTTGTGAAGATTGGTGCCTAAAATCATTCCTAGGTATACCAGCCTCTGAGTGGGAAGCAGAGATAACTTCTCAATGTCTACCATGATCCCCAGATCTTGGCAAAGCCTCAGAAGTTTGTCTCGGTGGAATAATTAGTGCTTTGTGTGTATGAAAAAACATTTTGGTTTGGATGTTATGAGAAACACTATTACTTTTTTTTAGCCCTCAAGTGCCCCCCAAAGAAGTGCCTTAATCCGTTATTATTTCTTTTAACAGATACTGACAGCAGGCCTCTACATCCAGTAGGGAGAGAAGTCAAAGTAGAAGGAAAAGAAGAAGCTTCAAGTTATTTTACATATATCTTAGTCTAGTAACTTATTATGTAATGTTCCAAAGTTAAATTACTTGTGCTATTAAAAACCAACAAGAGAAAAGCGAGCTGGTGATTTGCAGAGAATGTTGGTCACACGAAGATTTGCCTTCAACAGCTGTGCAGTCCGCTGCTTTACCACTGCAGCACAAGAAGTTGCAGCTAATGGAGTACAAGGCCCATCATGTGTATATGATAAGCATTTGTCTTAAGGCCTATTACTTCCTGATGACCATCAAAAATGTATTATAGATGAACTTCAGCATTGCTATGATGAACACGCCATACTCCAAGGTAAGTTTGAAGTGGAACCCCGAAACAAGTGAACATAAAGTGGCATAGAAAAGTTTTCAGTGGCCGCCAAACTTTTGTGTTGTCAATGCCCAAACCCGGTTGACTGTGCATGCAGATAACGAACCACAGTGTTGCGATGTTCTCCTTTAAGCTTGAAGTTTTTCCTGTCATAAGTCTGGAATAATATTGCATGATCCTGCACCTGATTAGGTTGCTAGTCCGTCAGGAGAAGACTGTTAAAATTACAAATTCGTAGATAATTTGTATTTTTCATAACTATACAAACCATAGCTATTTACATGGGGTAATTACTTCGGCGTAGCTAAATGACGAGCCATAAGAGTTTTAACGAGGGTTTACTACCCCGCCGCTAGTTAGCGGGGGTAGGGAGGGGTAGCTAGCTACCCCTCCCCCCCTCACACACACACACACACCGGAGAATGCTTCACTTTGCTTAGAGGTAGGACTTATCCCGGGGGACAGGGCTGGCGGGCAAATATGTGTAAATAGCTAAAGTTTGTATAGTTAGGAAAAATACAAATTATCTACAAATTTGTCATTTGTTCCGTAACTGAAATACAAACCACGCTATTTACATGGGGTGACTCAACCCTTAGGAAGGGAGGCAAGTCCCTGTCATACTGGCTTTGGCTTGCCCGGGGACTCCAAATTCGAGTGTGTAAGTACTCAAGAAATAAGGAGTCCCTGCTCCTCGCTGGCATGCTGTGAAACTGCTGCGGCCTACATAAGCTAGGTGAGAAGTGACTCGTCCTAGGAAGTTGACCTGGAGTTCTTCAGATGGAAATCTAGGCTAGGACTCTCCCAATACCACCTCGTCAGGGTATGGGGACATGACAGTATTACTCTTAATAATAGGAACATAAGGGAGCATGGCTTACCTGCAGAGGTTCGAGGTCAGCTGTGCAGAGAACCCAGGATGCTGCTTTCTCCAAGGCAGGAGAGGATGAAGAAAAGAATAAGGGCCAGACAGATCTTTTCATTCACGCAGACTAAAACCGGGTAACAATGCCCTCAACCTTCTGCTACTTGTCCATTACGGAGCCTGAGGTTAGACCAGCTGTTGTGCAGCCACCTCAGGGCCGATAGAGAACGTATCGAGCCTCCTGTGTGTCACTTCTTGCAGGTAGTGGGCCGTGAAGGTGGTCTGACGCTTCCACACCCCAGCTTGAAGGACCAGCGTCACTGAATAATTTTTCCTGAAGGCCAGGGACGTAGCTATGCCCCTGACATCATGCGCTCTAAGGCGACGTGACGGAGAAGGGTCAGGATTCAAGGCCAGATGTATCACCTTGCGAATCCAGGCCGAGATAGTATTCCAGGTGACCCTCTTCTTCGTCTTACCGGTGCTCACGAACAGGGCTCGCACCCAGGGACGAACTGCAGCTGTTCTTCTAAGATACAACCTCAAACTCCTCACTGGGCACAGTAGGAGATGGTCTGGGTCATCTGTTACAGAAGGCAGACTCGAAACCTGGAAAGAGTCGAACCTAGGGTCCGGCACTCCCGGATTCTGAGTCTTGGCAACAAACTCAGGGACTAAGCTGAACGTTACCTCCCCCATCCCCTTGAATGGGGGATGTCGTACGAGAGACCATGTAGCTCACTGACTCGCTTGGCCGAGGCCAATGCTAGAAGGAAAACCGTCTTCCAGGTAAGGTGGCGATCTGAAGCCTGGCGTAATGGTTCGTAGGGAGGTCTCTTCAGAGACCTGAGAACTCGAACCACGTTCCATGGAGGAGGTCTCACTTCTGACTGAGGGCAGGTAAGTTCATAACTCCATATGAGAAGGGAAAGTTCCAGCGAGGAAGAAATGTCCATTCCTTTAAGCCTGAAGGCAAGACTTAAGGCTGAGCGATAGCCTTTCATTGCCGAGACTGAAAGGCGCATTTCCTCCCGTAAATTTACGAGGAACTCTGCTATTGCTGGAATACTGGCATTGAGGGGAGAGATACCCATTCCACGACACCAACCACAGAAGACTCCCCACTTCGCCTGGTAGACCCCTGCGGATGATTTGCGCAGGTGACCAGACATCCTGTTCGCAACTTGTTGCGAAAATCCTCTCTCGGTGTGGAGATGCTGGATAGTCTCCAGGCGTGAAGTCGAAGCGAAGCTACGGCTTTGTGGAAGATGTTGGCGTGTAGTTGTTTGAGTAGCTCGTGACGTGGAGGGAGTTCTCTCGGAACCTCCGTTAGGAGTTGCAGAAGGTCCGGGAACCATTCTGCGTGATGCCATAGCGGAGCTATCAGGGTCATTGAAAGATTGACCGATATTCTGGTCTTGTTGAGCACCCTCCTCATCAGACAGAACGGGGGAAAGGCGTACACATCGACGTTGTCCCACCGTTGTTGGAAGGCAAACTGCCAGAGAGCCTTGGGGTCCGGGACCGGGGAGCAGTATAGCGGGAGCTTGAAGTTCAGCGCTGTAGCGAACAGATCTACCGTCGGGGAACCCCACAAAGTCAGGACTTTGTTGGCTACTTGAGGATCCAAAGACCACTCGGTACTCACTATCTGCGTCGCTCTGCTCAGACTGTCGGCGACCACATTCCTTTTGCCTGGAATGAAGCGAGCCGCTAGTGTGATCGAGTGGACTTCAGACCATCTCAGAATATTTACTGCAAGATGGGATAGCTGTTCTGAAAAGGTACCTCCCTGCTTGTTGATATAAGCCACCACTGTGGTGTTGTCGCTCATCACCACCACAGAGTGGCCCGCCAGGACTTGGTGGAACTTCTTAAGTGCCAGGAACACGGCCTTCATTTCTAGCAGGTTTATGTGAAAGTACTTTTCTGATTCTGACCACAGGCCTGAGGTCCTGTGGTTCAGAACGTGGGCCCCCCACCCTTTCTTTGATGCGTCCGAGAACAACATCAAATCCGGGGGATAGGACGAGAAGATCCACTCCCTTCAGTAGGTTCTCGTCCGCCACCCACCACTGGAGGTCCGTCCGTTCCGC
This sequence comes from Palaemon carinicauda, assembly GCF_036898095.1. Classification (NCBI taxonomy): domain Eukaryota; kingdom Metazoa; phylum Arthropoda; class Malacostraca; order Decapoda; family Palaemonidae; genus Palaemon; species Palaemon carinicauda. The sequence goes on from NC_090725.1 coordinate 269,442,819, forward strand.
AAAACCCACAGGGACCAAAGTGTCCGGGGAATCGTGACCTTGATTCCACCGGGACTTGAGTCGCCCCTGGAGAGATCTCATTCTAAGGCGACCGTTGGGAACGAGACGGGCCAGGGAGGAGAGGTGGCCGAGGAGACACAGCCATGTTTGGGCTGGGAGTTCTTCTTGATTGAGGAAAGGCCTCGCGACCTTCCTCAGCCTTGCTATCCTGTCGTCTGATGGGAAGGCTTTGTGGAGATTGGTGTCTATGACCATGCCTGGATATACCAGTTTCTGAGAGGGCTGCAGAGAGGACTTCTCGAGATTTACCATGATCCCTAGATCCTGGCAAACTTCAAGGAGCTTGTCTCGATGGCGAAGAGGGGTTGCCTCCGAGTCCGCTAGGATCAGCCAGTCGTCCAGATAACAAAGGAGACGGATGCCGATCCTGTGAGCCCACGAAGATATCAGGGTGAACACTCTGGTGAACACCTGAGGAGCTGTGGAGAGACTGAAACACAGCACCTTGAACTGGTAGATCTTGTTGTCTAGGCAAAATCTTAGGTACTTCCTTGAAGACGGTTGGACTGGGATCTGGAAGTACGCGTCCTTCAGGTCCAGTGTACACATGAAGTCTTGTGGTCTCACTGCGAGTCTGACCGTGACTTCCGTCTCCATACTGAACGGAGTCTGTTTGACAAACCCGTTCAGGGTTGAGAGGTCGATGACTGGTCTCCAGCCTCCAGACGCCTTTCTCACAAGAAAGAGTTGACTGTAGAAGCCTGGGGACCCGTCTACAACCTCCTGGAGGGCGTCCTTCTTCAACATGGTCTGGACTTCTGCCCAAAGGGCTTGCCCTCTTGCCGATCCTATGGCAAGAGAGCTCAACAACACTGGATTGCTGTCAGGGGAGGTAGAGAAGCTGTGAACAGGACGCGATAACCCTGAGCGATCACGGAAATAATCCAGGTATCTGGCCCGAGTTGCCGCCACCTTGCCGCGCAACTTTGTAAGCATCCCCCCACTGGTGGACATGCAGGGGGACTGCCAACCCTAGCGTTTACGGCCTCGGCCATTTCCTCTAGGGTTCTTGCCTCCCCTGGAGGACTTCTTGCTCCTTCTGCTCTTGGCAGGAAAGGGCTTAGACACCTTCGGCTTTGCTGCAGTGGTCTTCTTCGTGTCCTTAGCCGGACAGGGCTGTTGTGCCGCTGGAGGTTTGTAGGGCCTCGATGTCAGGGCCCTATGGATGAGGGAATTCTGGTTGGACTTCCTCCACCTCTCAACAGTAAGCTCCACGTCCTTAGGCTCAAACAAACTCTTACCGAGCACGGAAGTGGGTCTGAGCCTGCTAACCTCCGAATTGGGAACCTTCTGGTGGAACCTCTCAGCCACAGCGTCCCGTCGTTTGAGAATCGTATTGGTCCACAAGCTCGAGACTTGGTGGGCCAGACACTCGATGGTTCGCGTGCCTGAGAGCAAGAAAGTCTCCAGTGCCTTCCTGGTGCTTTCTTTGGAGAGGTCCTCAGACTGCACCAGGATGCCCAGAGACCCCAGCCAGATGTCAAGCCACGAAGTTGCCTGCATGGCACACTTAGCGACCTTCTCCTGGCTTAGGATCTCAGTAGCTGAGTAGGACACGTGCCGGTTGGAGTCTCTCTCTAGAGGGACTCCTCCGGTGAGTTCTTCCACGGAGTGGTGAATCGGAAGACCCAAACAAGACGTCTCAAAGATCTCAAAGTACCTCCTCTGATGGACTCGAGGAGGAGGGAGGAGCTTGTTACCGGCACTGGATCTGCTGGAGGAGGCAAGCTCAGAGAGCTGGCCCTCGACCTTGTCCCTGGCACTCTTCATCCCCTGAGACCAGGGCAAAGCTGCACTGGCCCTAGAGGGTTTCTGGGTGCCGCAGACACGGTCCAAGACCGTGTCCTTACCCTCACGAGGAGGAATCTCTGGGTCTGGGATCCTGTTGAGGTTCCTCATGAGGGTCAGGACTTGCCAGAACGCATGTTCTGACTCTTGGTGCTCTCCTCCTGAAGGACTGGCAGCAAAGTCTCCCGTCCCCAGTGGCTCTTCCTGGGGGGACACATGGACATCCTCGGAAGGTCTAGATGGCTCCTGCCTAATCCTTGTTGACGACTTGGGGATCGTCTCAAGAGTCCTTCGGTTCCCTCCTGGGCGGGATACAGGACTCGAGTAACGATGAGTGCAGGCTCTTTTCCACCCCTGGACGAGAAGACTTCTCAGGGCGAGGCGGAGTTTCCCCCATTGATGCGATGGGGGAACGGTCCGGCTCGTGCGACTCTCCTGAGGATGGGTAATCCTCATCCGCAGGGGAGGGAGAGAAAGTCTGGGGGGGGGAAGGAGCCTTGCGCAAGGATCTGCGAGGACACAAAATAGTCCTTGGAGGTGTTTCCACGGGAGAGACTCCTCTCTTCCTCTTCAGGGGGGAGGAAGCCGCCACTGATTTGTGACCCACATCAGAGAGGACGGGCTTCATCGCCTGTACAAGAGCTCTGACCAGGGTCCCAAACCAGGGCTGCTGGCTGACAGTCGCGCTGTCAGACACTCCCTCTGGAGGGAAGGGGATCGTTCGATCCCTTGGAGGAGTCGACAAATGCGGGTTCGCCTGAGAAGCTGAAACAAAAGAGTCCTTAGACCTGTCCGGGAACCGTCCTTCCTCCAGCGAGCGCGCTGTTCTGCACTTGCGGGGAGGGGAACGAGACGATGACCTATCCGCCTGGCGACGCTTGCGCTGGAGGTCGCGTGATGGGCCTTGACCAGGGTCGCGCGCGAAAGGATCGCGTGACACAGGAATCTCGCGCGGGCGTGAGAGGTTGGTGGAGCGGGCGCGGTGGCGCATAGGTGAGGCCACAGGCGCGTGGGCGCGATGGCGCGCAGGAGATGATGCGGGCGCGTGGGAGCAGGGGCGCGCAGGAGATGGAGCGGGCACGTGGGCGCGCATAGGAGATGGCGAGGGCGTGTGGCGCGCAGGAGCTGGAACTTGAGGAGGCCGGATACGAGGGCGCGCAGCATCCTGATGCGGCACAGCCGAGCGCGAGAGGGCAGTGGCGCATGGGCGCATCCGGAAGAACCGGACGAGGGCGCGAGAGCGCAGGTTCAGGATAGCGCGAGGGAGGGTTGGCGCGTTGGAGCGTAGGTGGGCGCTGATCCGAAAGAACAGGCATATTAACCTGTGGGTGCGCTGGGCGCGCAGGGATCGTGGGCGCGCATCAGGATGTGGGCGCGCTGGTGTGCGCTGCTGTCATGGGAGAGCAGGACGAGCGGTTGGATTAGGGCTGGAACGCGTGCAGGATTGCGCGGTCTGGAAGGAGAGTCCTGGGGAGCCTGTGAGCGCCCGTGCGCTAGCTTAGGCACCTCCTGGACAGCGCGCTGTGATGTAGGAGCGCGCTGGCGTGTTGGCGAGCGCATGAGCGCTGTAACTGGAACCGCGCGCGGTGAGCGCACTTTGCGCCTAACTCCAGACAGGCGCTGCGAGTCCAGAGGCACCTGTGATCGCCTGTCGCTAATGTAGGAGCCTCTTGGACTGCGAGCGACGAGGCAGGAACAGGAGAACGCTGGGGCGCAGGTGGGCGCCAGGCGCAGAAGGATGTGGGCGCGCAGGGGAACCCTGGCGCGTAACAGGAACAGGGGCGCGCAGGTGAGCGCTGTGGCGCTAAGACAGGAACAGCAGCAGCAGCAGGAGGGCGCACAGGAAGAACCTGGCGCTTGAGGGCAAGAGGCGCAGATTTGCGCTCAAGCCCCTTAGGCCCCGAAGGGCCCGGTGCCTGCGCAGTGGCAGGATCAGTTGGCGCGCAACGCGCATCCGCATCGTCGAAAGGTGGCGGCAGGTCAGCAGGTCTGGAGGGACACTGGTAACAGGGTCCCGAAGGACAACCATCATTCGAAGGGGATCACAAACGATCCCCGGAGAAGTCTAAGGTGGTAGCGGGCAGGATCGGCGAGTCGTCTCCTCTGCAGAGGACTGTGGTGACGACGAGCCGAAGAGGTGCCTCCTAACTCCCTTATGAGGGGAAGGAAGGCCTCTACGGCGAAGGGGAGGACGAGCCTTCCGCCTTATACGCCCACGAGGGGCCGTGGGGCCAGCAGGCTGACCATCATAGGGCTTCCGCAGAGGAGTCCCTGTAAGTGAACTCCCCCGTGGGGGAGAACCACCGGCAGGAGAGACCGTGGGACTTAGATCCTCCCTCGAAAGGTGATCGGAGGGGGAATCTAAGCCTTCAGCTACCTCAGCAACGGAACGGGGGTTTGACTAGACCCACGAGATGTCTCCGTCACAACAACGTCAACCACAGACAGAGGATCTATCCCTGCTGTAGTTGGCGATTGTTTTACAGCTGCACCAAGTTTGATCATGTCAAACAGGGCTTCCTTGGAGGGTGAACCCTGCAGCCCCAAGGAAGCCCAAAGCTGCAACAAATCATGATTAGACATATTCAAATCCTCCTCCGGGGTTGGAGGGGCAGCCGCCTCGCTATGGGAGGCGACTACCTCTCCCGCACCCCGGGATCGGTCAACAGCAGTACGGTCTACGCTACCACTCGCCGGCCTCTCGGAAGAGACCGCTCGAGGGGGAGCTTCGGAGGAGGAAAGGGCTACGGAAGAAGTAGTCCTGGAATTTTCTCTCTTCAAAGAAGCCTCTGAAGGAGAAAGATCCCTTTTAGACTTTTTCTTCCGGCGCCGGGCAAACCTCTCCCACTGGGAGGTAGACCACTCCCTACATTCAATACATACATTACCACTATCACACCGCTGGCCCCTACAGTGAGGACATAAGGTGTGGGGATCGGTGTCCACCGCCGACATAAAGGTCCCACAAGGGCGGCCTGGAAGTCCAGGGCATGTACGCATAGTCAGTAGAGGCCAACTTCAAAAACACTGGAAAATAAAAAGCAAAATCAGATTAAATATAGCAGTCAAAGCGAGGGAGAGAGCAGACAGGTCTGTTCTCTGCCCGAGCCAAAAGTAAAGTGAAGCATTCACCGGTGTGTGTGAGGGGGGGGGGGGGGGGGGCGGGGTTAGCTAGCTACCCCTCCCTACCCCCCGCTAACTAGCGGTGGGGTAGTAAACCCTCGTTAAAACTCTTATGGCTCGTCATTCAGCTACGCTGAAGTAATTACCCCATGTAAATAGCATGGTTTGTATTTCAGTTACGGAACAAAGCAAGTTTGCCGGGATCTTCTAGTTTTGCCGCATGAATTGCAACCTTGTTTTATAATCCCTTCGATCATGAGGCAAGCAACTGGTATTTGAATGTATCCCAAATAGATACACGGTTAGGTGTGCCTTTGTTTATACTAGTACAGTTTAGGGGACACTTATGAGTGTCCAGCATGTGAATAGTTCTTGTTTCTTTTTTTTTTTTTTTTTTTTTTTTGAGCGAAGCGAAAAATCTATTTTTGGGTGAGATAGCCATGTTGTCTTGATGGAAGGCTCCTTTAAGTAGCTTCCTAGGGTATATTTGACTACAGTACAGTGATATTCCCAGAGAATTTACCTTAAGGTCTCCAGAATTCTAACACCTGGTGCGAATATCCTTAAAGTTTCCTTTAAGGATATCGCATAATATCAGGGGACGTATATCTTGATATGACACATAGCAATCTTCACCCCGAATAGCGTTTTCGCTTCGAGGGGGAAAGTGGCAAAAATAGAAGGGGAGCCGTTATCAAGGTACCCTTCCTCCGTTACTATCTGAGTATCTAGATAGCTCCATCATCGCCGCCATGTTTATTCCTTGTAGCGTTGAGCAAGGTGCTACAGATACAGTAGTTTCGGGAGGGATCCTGCGAAGGCCCTTTCATAAAAAGGAGGGCGGGTCCATCAGGACGACATGGCTATCTCACCCAAAAATAGATTTTTAGCTTCGCTCAATATCCGTTTTTGGGGCTCAGGCCATGTCGTCCTGATGGAAGGTTACCAGAGCATTAATGTATCTGTGGATTTCCAAATGTGCCTTAACCTCAAGACAATATTTCCTTGGTCGCTCAGACCTTAGAGACATATGACGTTACCATTATACGTCATTACTTCTAATCATGAACTATGTTAGTGCTTCCTGCCCCCTGCAGTGAAGAGTCATACCAGACTCAGGAAAAGTCTCAAGGTTTGCATATCTCATATGAACAAACCTAGCAACAAAAGCATACAGGTCTCAGTGTATACGAAACCAGTCGAAGTTTGTATTCTCAATACGAACAAAGGTTTACATAAGCCACCATAGCATCCAAGACATACAAGCTTAGCTGTATGCAACAACAGACATGTTTGTATCCGTGTAGGAACAAAGTATGCATAGGTAGAAAAAGGTTGTATTCATGTAAGAACAAAGATATTTCAATTGTTCTCATGTCAATATGCAGATTATAAAGGAATAAATAAATAATGCTCACACATATCTTTATTAATTTAAATTTGGGGCGAAATAAGACGCAAATACCAATCAATTATTTATTGGTAATCAATAAATAGTAATTCAACATACATATAGTAACACTAAAAATGCTAGTGAATACAAAGAAACATAAAAATGCAGATGAGACCAGAAATACTAGTTTCACCTGAAAGGAAACAATAGTTAATGCCACCAAACTGAAAATTTAATAAATTTTCTAATATGCATTTCTGTGAATAACTGTCTTTTCACACTGTGTAAAGAACACACGGCACAAGTGTTAACTCTATGTTTCTTCACCTTTAGTAACTGGAACAGTCAGTGACACTTCCTTTACATGTTGCACTGTAAGGTGTTAACACGTACACCCTATACATGACAGTCCCAATCATTTCACTGTTCCTCGCAGCGCTAAGTGACAGGTTTTAGTACACTACCTGCCGCCACCACATACCTTTTCAACTCTTGCACTTGCTTCGCGTAGTGTTTAAAAAACACTCTGGACGACTTCCATCCAGTATACGAGCGAAGCCGCTCAAATCCGTGTATTGGAAGAAGTTCAATGTCGAAGCAATTTTTCTAGGATCGTGACCTGCGGGTGTACTATCAGGATCCGCTCTGCGAATGAAGTAGGTGACCTTCGCCCTTAGCTGTTTTGGGATAAGTTTGAGCCCAATGTTTCTCCTTTAAAGAGCTGTCCTCCCCTGAAGTCTGAAGTTCTACGAAGATAGACCTTTAAATACTTTACTGGACACAGCGAGACATCTTCCTTCAAAGGGCAGATTCTCCAGGGACCCCACCTTTTGGTAGGTAGCTCGTTCTTGGCGAAAAACGTTGGGTCAGGAAAGAGATTCAGTTCTCCCGCTTCTGTGAACTGAATATGGCCCTCATTCCGAGAAAGGGCCACTATTTCACTAACTCTGGCCCCCGAGGCTAGAGCAAACAAGTATATAGCTTTTTGAGTCAGATCTTCAGAGAGCAGTCCTCGTTGTTCACTGTTGAGGCAAAGTGTAGGACCTTATCCAAGGACCATGAGATGGGCTTCGGAGGTGCTGCAGGCCTAAGACTAGCAAAGGCCTTAGGGATCTTGTTAAAGATTTCGTTGGATAAGTCTATTAGGAAGGCGTAAAGCAAAGGTCTAGTCAAGGCTGATTTACACGTTATCGTGTTGGCTGCTAAACCTTGTCCATGAAGATGAATAAAGAAGGATAAACAGAAATCTGTTGAGATCTCTTTTGGTCTTCTTGCCTTGACAAAAGCAACCCACTTCTTCCAAGACAACTCATATTGCCTTCTGGTAGATTTAGACTTATACTCTTCTAAGAACTCTATACTGTCTTTCGAGATCCCAAACCTTTTCTTAACTGCTAAGGAGAGAAAATCATGAGATGAAGGTTTGGGTTTTCTGTGATGAAGCGAAGACGGTTGACTTCTGTACTTGTTGAGTCAGAACTGGGTCCGACAGAGGGACCAGCCTCAGCTGCAATTCCAATACTAGAGGGAACCAATTGCTCGTCGGCCACTTGGGAGCCACTAGGGCTGCTGTTCCCTGAAAGGATCTCAGCTTGTTGAGGACCTTCAACAGAAGGTTGGTTGGAGGGAATAGGTAAATCCAGGTGCATCTGTTACAGTCGAGGGACATAGCGTCCACCGCTTCCGCTAGAGGGTCCTCGTATGGGGCCACATAACGAGGTAGCTTTTTGTTGTCGCTCGTCGCGAAGAGGTCGATCTGCAGTTCTGGGACTTGACATAAGATGAAGGAGAATGATCCTGCGCCCAGGGACCATTCTGACTCTATCGGCTTGAGCCTGGATAGAGCGTCCGCCATCACATTGCGGAACCCTTGAAGGTGAACTGCTGATAAGTGCCATCTCTTCTTTTCCGCCAAGTGGAAGATGGCCAACATCACTTGGTTGATTTGGGGTGATCTCTAACCTTGACGAGTCAAACATCTCACTATCACCTCACTGTCCAGAATCTGTCATATGTGGACTGCCTGGCGAGGGGACAATTTCTTCAGCGTGAGAAAGACTGCCATGGCCTCCAGAATGTTGATGTGGAAGGTCTTGAATAGAGAGGACCAAATCCCTTGGACTTTCCATTGGTGAGAGTGATCTCCCCATCCTTCCTTTGATGCGTCCGTGTGGATGATGACTGAAAGTAGAGGTGGTTGCAAAGGCACTGACCTCTTCAGGTTCTTGGCCTTCGACCATGGCTTGAGAAGTGATCGTAGTCGAGTCAGTATCGGTCTTCTTAGATCTCTTCGAGCGTTTGATGCGTTATCTTCTCCAGGCTCCTGATGCATCCTTTAACTGTGCTCTTAGCACCGGGTCTGTCACTGATGCAAACTGAAGGGAACCCAGCACACTCTCCTGTTGGCATCGTGATATCCTGTTGGATTTCAGTAGTCTTTTGACAGATCCCGCTATCTCTCTCCTCTTCTTTGGTGGATTGTAGAGGTGGTGTGACTGTAAAGTTCCAATGCATTCCAAGCCATTGAAACTCCTGAGCTGGAGATAGTCGAGACTTTTTGACGTTGATCTTAAATCCCAGATGTTCCAGGAACTGGATCTCCTTCTTGGATGCTTGCATGCATTCTGTCTCGGATGCTGCCCACACCTGCCAATCGTCCAGATAGGCTACCACCTGGACACCTTTTAGGCGTAGTTGTTGAACGACTGCATCTGCAAGCTTTGTAAAGATCCTTGGGGCTATGTTTAATCCGAAGGGCATGGCTCTGAAGATGTATTTCTTCCTCTGTAGCCTGAATTGTAGGTAGGAGGAGAGTTGGCGATTGATTGGAATATGCCAATAGGCATCTGCCATGTCTATGGAGAGTGTGTACGCCCGTTTTGGCACCAGGGTCCTTATGTGTTGAATGGTCAGCATCCTGAACTTGTAGTTTTCTATGAACTTGTTGAGTGGCGACAAGTCCAGAATGACTCTGAGTTTGTCTGAGTCCTTCTTGGGGACACAAAACAGCCTTCCTTGGAATTTGATGGACTTTGCCCTCCTTATCACCCGTTTGCTCAAGAGTTCTTGGGTATATTCTTCCAGGATGGGGGTGGAGTGTTGCAAGAATTGAGGAAATGATGGTGGAGCTGCCTTCCAGCTCCAACCTAGTCCGTTCTTGATCAGGCTGTTAGCTCAGGGATCGAAAGTCCAGCAATCCCAAAATGATTGGAATCTTCCTCCTACCGGAAGCATCTCATTGCTTCGGTTGTCCGGAGGACTTGCCTCCTTGACGGTACCCTCCCCTACCCCCTCTTCCTCTTGAGGGGCGTCTAGAGGAACCTCTATTTGACCCTCTACCTTTAGGGCGAAAGGTAGTGGTCTGCCTCTCATAGGCGGGAGTAAAGGCTGGTGACTAGGTCACCATCTGCTGGGGTACCATCTGGTAGGTGGGTTGGGGTTGTGCTACCATCTGGGGCACCGTGGTCATCGGAAGTTGTTCTTGTCTGGCGGGGCGAGAGGGCAACCTTGGCCTCTTTGTCTTCCTTTTCGGTTGGGGACCCTCATCCGGGTATGACTTCCTCTTAGACGACATACCCCACTTGTGGAGAAGATTCCTGTTCTCTGTGGCAGCCTTGTCGACTATTTCCTTAACTACTTCACTCGGGAAGAGGGCCTTTCCCCAGATATTGGAAGATATCAACTTCCTGGGTTCGTGCTTCACCGCAGCCGAAGCAAACACGAACTCCCTACATGCCTTTCTGGCCCTAACGAAGCCTTATAGGTCCTTGACCAGTGTTGCCAAGTGTGACGTGGCCACGACCATAAACATGTCTGGCGTCCAGCAATATCCGCCTCCAACTTCCCGACTGAGAAGGTAAGATGTATTTCCTTCCAGTCTTTGTGATCTGTAGGCAGAGCTAGGGATAAAGGTCTACACTCCTCAAGTGTAGGACAAGGTTTCCCAGCTGCTTCTGCCTTTATCACTGCCTTGAACCCTTTTTCCACAAAGGGAAAGGCCAGTGTAGCTGGAGCAAGAAAAGAAGGGTGTTTCTTACTCAGGGATGGCACTTTAGAGATAGTGAAGCCCCTGTCTTTCAAACTGCTAGCCATTAAAGCCTGAGCTTTTCCATGGTCAAGAACTATGACCTCTTTCGGCTCTGTCTCCTCTTTAGACACAGGTTCCACCTTCAGACAGACAAAGCAGTCTGGATAAGACTCAAAGCTGGGCCAAAAGTCGACATCTTCAATGAGGACGGCTCCCAGCTTCTCTGAAATAAATATCTTCCCATTTGTGATCGGCATGAATTCTGCATGCCTCCAAGGGTTTACATCAGAACATGAAGGAAGATCCTTCACGTTGAGTCTCTTGTGAGACCCGCGGAATGCTGCGAGATGATGTACCTCCTTCCGCAATGCAGCTTCCCTTTCTTCACTCTACTTCTGAAATTTCTCCATCATTGACATGAGGGTAGACAAGATGGAGGAGCAGAGGACGTAGAGGGCACTGGTTCTGTGGCTGGAACCAACGAAACGGACACCGATTCGACTTCTTCCTCTTCAGTTTCAGGAGCCAAGGTAGACTCCTCTTCCTGACCTTCCACAAGAAGGTCCTTCTCAGTGGCTTCTGACATCTCTGACATCCTCTTATCTAGATGGATGTCCTTCATCGCATTCGAGACATCCGTATTTACGGAAATCTGGACGCAAGGTATCTCAGGGTGAGGCTGTGGTATGACGGCATCCGCAGATGCCTTGAGGAACAGATAGGCCGGCATCCGCTGATTCGGAAGGTAAGGCCCCGTGGCGTTCTTCTGGAAGCCACAGACCCATCTATGCAGCTTACTCCGTGCTGCATCCCTTGACTCCGTTGTCTTGGGGTCATCAAAGGCCTCAGTAACCAAGGCTTTGCATACATTACATACCTGGAGGTCCCAATACTTGAGAGGTCCCTTGGTGATGGAACAGAGGGAGTGCGCCCTGCACTCCTCGTGACCGCAGAAGTCCTTGCTCCCGACGTTGCAGAAGACTCGCAGGCACTTAGGGTGGTCCTCCTGTAAAGAGGAAAACGAAATGAGTATATGGTAGTTCATCTCACTTGATAAACTATATAAATATTATTAATAATATTTTGCATTTTATTGCATATAGCTTAGGATAGGCAAGCTAGAAATGAATTAGGAAAGACGCATACATGTGTTTCCTGTCCAACCAAGTGCTGTGACCTCCCTCAAAATTAAAGCCTAGGGTTACCCTATTCAGGAGGCCCATTGGAAGAGTTCTACCCTGTAAGGATAGATAAGTGTAACTAAACACTAACTTCCCAAAGGTTTAATAATGAGGGTCATTTGTAACTGATCATTTATCAGTGTATGGAAAGAAATTTCCTTTTACATAGTATGGTCTCAACAATAGACTGCGCATGGACACACAGAGTAAGTTGGAAATTTGACTACTATAAACTTTATACTATAGTTTTCTGTTTGCAGTATGATCTATACTGCAAATATACTGGCTACTGTATAGTCATATACTGTAGTTCTAGCCGGCATGTTGCCGGAAAGGCTAGCACCTAGGGCAATGCGCCGGCTGGGATGGTGGCCGGCAGTCCGTCGGTTGCGGGCGCATTGCCGGCAGTCCGTCGGTTGCGGGCGCATTGCCGGCTGGAATGGTGTCCGGCAGCCCGTCGGTTGCCGGCGGATTGCAGACCGCCGGCTGTCGGCACACTAGTCCAGCCGGCATCTTGCTGGTCAGGGTAGTGGCCGGCAGTCTGAACCCGGCCGGCCAGCAGCTTGTTGGCTGCCGGCGCACAAGTCCAGCCAGCATCTTGCCGGCTAGGGTAGTGGCCGGCAGCTGCCGGTTAGGTTAGTACCCGGCGGCACTAGCCGATAGAGAGAGAGAAAGCAAGGAGTGAAGGATGATGTAAGAGCTCTGTCTTACTGCCTTCCTCCAGAATGAGGGTTTAAATGGAAGGGGAGAATGTATTGTTCAGGCTTCCACCCATCTACAACCATTGCCGGTCTCTGCCAGCCACAGGTTTGTGAATGGCAGTCCAAGAGAGGACTGAAGAACACTCTACAGTAAAGGGATCCTCTGCCAGCAGCCGGCCTAGCTCTCCCGAAGCCTTGCATCCATAAGGGAAAGCTGAGTGACTAGGCCACTACAAGCTGAAGCCCGAGCTGGCTCTACAACCTGCCGGCAAGCGGTGAGATTGTAGGACGACGGCCAAAGGGTTGCGATGGCTACGCCATCACTAAAGGACAGAGTGGGGAAGGGAAAAGGGGCCTGTATGAGGTGTGGAAGGAGCCGGCAGAGTTGCCGGTCTTACCACACCCTAAAGAAACTCTGTTTCAGTATCGCCCCCATCCTAGGCGGCAGGAGAATATCTATTCTCCAGCTTAGGGTCTGCCAATACAGTTAAGGGGCTGGCAACAATCTTGCCGTCACCCCTATACAAGCGAGAAACAGAGTTCCAGTGCCGGCGCCATCCTAGGCGGTAGAAGAATGTCTATTCTTCAGCCTAGGGTCTGCAAGCTCAGGACTAGTCTACTAGACCACAGGGAGAAGGTGGCAATATCATATAACCCCTTCAGGTGCGGTCTAGGGAGGTCTAGCCTCCTATGCCGGCAGCGTAATCCGACAGGGGAATGACTATTCACCCTGCCAGCCAGCTGCCGGCACAAGACTATCTACTCTGAGGTTCTGACCGAAACCCAAAACCTGCCATCTGTGGCTAAGGGAAGGGACAGAAAACCTGCCTGAATGACAACTCGAGGCACGACCAGCTAGGGTTGTAGCCTAGGGCTACACTCAGAGGCAAGGAGGGATTACCCTTAAATCTCCACTGGAGAAGAGTATCGCTTTATATAATAATTCTAGGAGATATCTATCTCCGCCTGAATTGATAAAACGATACACGAGGGTAACCGGGGAACATGTATGAAAGTATACTAAAGCCACTAGGCTAGTAGCCCAGTGGCAGCGAGAATCGACTACCTAAATCACTGAAACTCTCTCGTACACTAACTTAGAAGAGGAAATTTTATATGCAATCAATATATCTCACATGAATAAATTGCCTAAATAGCTTCATTTAAATTTAATAACACTAGAAATGTCTATTATATCATGCATGAAAGTAAACTGAAATGCCTAGGCTAGGAAGCCTAGCGTAAGCAAGGTTCGGTTACCTAAATCGCCAAAACTATTACGAATACTATCGGCATAATATAATTAACTCCTAGCAATGAAGACTAAATAGCTATCTTTATTTATGCTATTTATAACGGGAAAGTCGTTCTGGCTAACTAAATAACTCATGCATTACGAACGACAGCGCCCATGACGCCTCCGGTTCAGGCAACAGCTCTTCCACTAAGTTTAACTTAATTTCACTGTGAGGCAAGAGCTAAAATTTATACAATGTAAAGATCAAATACTCAACTTTCCAGAGGCAGAAGAGGCTGGAGATTACATGGTAAATCCCAAATAATCCAAAGTAACGAGAAAGCAACTGGGAAAATCACCGAACGAGATGGCTACAGATAAAGGAAATAAACATGGCGGCGACGATGGCGCCATCTAGATACTCAGATAGTAACGGAGGAAGGGTACCTTGATAATGGCTCACCTTCTATTTTTGCCACTTTCCCCCTCAAAGCGAAAACGCTATTCGGGGTGAAGATTGCTATGTGTCGTATCAAGATATACGTTCCCTGATATTATGCGATATCCTTAAAGGAAACTTTAAGAATATTTGCGCCAGGAGTTAGAATTCTGGAGACCTTAAGGTAAATTCTCTGGGAATATCACTGTAGTCAAATATACCCTAGGAAGCTACTTAAAGGAACCTTCCATCAAGATGACATGGCCTGAGCCCAAAAATGGGGTACTAATGTTTCCTTTAATTTCTTATTTGAATTTGAGAAAACAATGTTAATGTAATCCTAACAGTTTTTTTTTTATTAAATCTCTATTATCATAATTTTTTTCTCCAACACTGCCCTGTTGTCAGTATTAAATATTTTTCCCTTTCACCTAATGTTCTGACACTTTACTTAAGCTTGAAGCTATCTTACCTAAAGAAAATAGAGCTATTCATGTACACTGCTCATTTTCCCAGAAATGAATCAGCGGTCATGCTACACATTTATTCAGCAAGCTCAAGGCAAGGGAAGATAAGGAGGAAGTAAGGTTCTTGCTGGGTCCCCTAGCCCAGTATAAAATCAAGGGGTGGTGCCCAGTTCATCCTTGATTGATTGCCTTTTACCCAGATTTTCGGGTATTCCACCGTTGTATATTCTTTGTGTGGTGAACGGAGTGTGGTCGGCATTCGGACACTAGGCAGCCTAGTTTGGGTGCTACCTCTGGCCACAGTCTGCAAACCACTACATCAGTGCTGAAGAAGCGTTGCTACCGAGTCTGCCAGGATCAGCCAATCATCCAGGTAACGAAGGAGACGGATGCCAATCCTGTGAGACCAGGATGACACTACGGCAAATACCCTAGTGAAGACTTGGGGTGCTGTAGAAAGACCGAAGCACAGCACCCTGAACTGGTATTTCTTGTTGTCTAGGGTGAATCTTAGATACTTCCTCAAAGACTGGTGGATTAGGATCTGGAAGTACGCGTCCTTTAGGTCCAGTGCGCACATGAAGTTTGGTGGTCTTACCACTTGTCTGACCGTGTCTGCCGTCTCCATGCTGAATGAAGTCTGTTTCACAAACTTGTTCAGAGCCGAGAGGTCGATGACTGGTCTCCAGCCTCCAGACGCCTTTTTCACAAGAAAGAGTCGACTGAAGAAGCCTTGAGAGTCGTTGAGGATCTCCTGGAGAGCGCCCTTCTCCAACATGGTCTGGACTTCGTTTGCTGATCCCATCGTAAAGGAGTCTATCGTTACTGAATCCTTCATCAGTGGAGGGAGAGATGAAATGAATGGGGGACTTGGTGCCTTTACTGTCCTTGGTCAGAAAGGTCTCATTAGATAACTCTTTCTTCACTGACGCTATGCCTGTCGAGGTCTTAGGTTGGTTGGTCTGTGGAGGAGCTGGTGGTCTGTAGGGCTGGGATGTCAAGGCCCTATGGAGGAGGGAAACCTGATGAGACTTCCTCCACCTTTCCGCAGCTTTCTGAACGTCCTTGGCTCGAACAAAGAGGAACCCTCCAAGAGGAGTTCTGGAGCCTGGCGATGAACTTGGTGATGGAATCTTTCGGATATCGAGTCCCTGCGCTTGAGGATGGTGTTAGCCCCAAGTTCACCACTTGGTGGGCTAGGAACTCGATGGTGTGGGTACCCGAGAGGAGGAAGGTTTCCATTGCCTTCCTGGTACTTTCTTTGGAAAAATCCTCCGTCCGTACCAGGATCCCTACTGATCCTAACTAAAGATCCAGCCACGAAGTAACCTGCATAGCATACTTTGCAACCTTTTCCTGATTCAAGATCTCTGTAGCCGAAAACGTGACTTGACGGCCAGAAAGTCTCTCTAGAGAGATCCCATTGTCAGTTCCTCCAACAAATGGTGAAGAGGAAGGGCTGGTCGGGGCTTGTCCAAGACCTCATAGTATCTCCTCTGTTGGACGCAAGGAGGTGGGAGGGAGCTTGGCAGATGAGCCTGATCAGAGAGAGGACGAGAATTAGGAGAGCTGAGAGGCAACCTTACGCGGGTACTTTTCAGCCTCTGAGACCATGACAAAGCTGCACTGGACTTCGAGGGCTTCTGAGTGCTGAAGACACAATCCAAGACCTTGTCTGTGCCCTCTTGAGGAACCATCTCTTGGGCTAATAACCCATTTAGGGCCCTCATCAAAGTCATAACATGCCAGAAGGCGTAAGCTGACTCTCTCTGCTCTCCTTCCGACCCGAGGCTGGGAATTCATATCATCATGGATCGTGGTCGGTTTTAGGGTGTGACTGCTGTCCTGACCCCCTCTGAAGATCCGGAAGTCTTCGAACAGGACTTGGGCAACGTCTCAAAGTCCTTTGACTCTTTCAGATGAGGAAGATATGTCTCCAGAATTGAAAGTCTGGATGCCCTGACTCTCCTGGAAACCTCTGATGCTGTGACACTACTGTCACAGGGAAGATCTTTACCCAGAGATGGTATTATTATTATTATTACTTGCTAAGCTACAACCCTAGTTGGAAAAGCAGGATTCTATAAGCCCAGGGGCTCCAACAGGAAAATAGCCGAACAGTAACAACATTAAAATAAATATCTACCATATAAACTATAAAACCTTTAATAAAACAAGAGGAAGAGAAATAAGACAGAATAGTGTCTTCAAGTGTACCCTCAAGCAAGAGAACACTAACCCAAGACAATGTAAGACAATGGTACAGAGGCTAGGGCACTACCCCAAGACTAGAGAACAATGGTTTGATTTTGAAGTGTCTTTCTCCTAGAAGAGTTGCTTACCCTAGCTAAAGTGTTTCTTCTAGAAGAGAGAGGCCACTGAACAATGATAGTGCAGTAACTCCATGGGTGAAGAAGAATTGTTTGGTAATCGGTGTTGTCAAGTGTATGAGGACAGAGGAGAACATGTAAAGAATAGGCCAGACTATTCGGTGTATGTGTAGACAAAGGGAAAATGATCCGTAACCAGAGAGAAGAGTCCAATGTAGTACTGTCTGGGAAGTCAAAGAACCCCATAACTCTCTAGCGGTACTATCTCAACGGGTGGCTGGTGCCCTGGCAGAGACTCCCAACGGAAGACTCTTGGCTGAGGTGACGATGAGCCAAGAGATTGGAGGGAAGGAGAACCAGCTAGGTTAGCCCTTGCCCTAGACGTTCTAACTGAAGTGAGTTTCACCCTTGAAGAGTCTGCAACTTCTGACAATTCTCTCTTCCTCAGCCGTGGTCCTTTGCCGTGTGTCTGAGGGAACAGAAGATTGCGGGAGGTTCCCGGGAGCCTCCGAAGTACGAGATGAAAGGGCAGGTCTGAAAACCTACATTACTGCCCTGATAACGGCTCCGAACCACGGTTGTCTGCTAACGCTGGTGCTGTCTGACAAATCCCCTGAAGGGAAGTTAGCTGAAAGTTCCCTCTCAGGAGTCTTGTCTGAAGCAGAAGTTTTGGCTCGAGAGGAGTCCTTCTTAGGGACTGGGAACTTCAGGATCTTGAATTCCTCTGGATTGCCCCTTTCCTCCTTCCCCCGGAGGTTGTGCTGTTATGCGTTTGCGGGGAGGGGAATGGAATGATGATGGTGACCTACGGAGAGGAAGCCTACTTCTCCTCGGAGAGAGGATCGATGTTCTAGGAGGAGATGACCTACTTTTCCGCTCCAGCTCAATCCCCCGTGTCCACCTATCTGTGGCCTGGAGGCCTACTGTGACTTCTTGAAACCGAACGCTGATGTTATACGTTCTCACTCCCTCCGAGTTCTGGCCATTGAGCGACCAGAGGTTGCAGAAGGGTTGGTGAGCGTCTACGTGCTGGCAAGCCTCTACATGCTGGCGAGCGTCTATGCGCTTTTGAGCGTCTACGCCCTGGTGAGTGTTGCCGGGTTGCCGAATGTTGACATGGTGGAGAGCGTTGACGTGCAGGAGAACACTGGCAGGTTGGTGAGCTCTGGCAAGCTGGCGAGTGCTTATGCGGGGCCGATGGCTGATGCGTTAAAGAGCGTTAGTGCAGAAGCGGTTGCTGATGCATAGGTGAGCGTTGACGCTTGGGCGAACGCTGACGAGCGGTCCGTGCCGGGATATCCATAGGCGCCCTATGAGAGGATTGACGATGCGTTGCTGAAACGTGGGTGTGAGAATGCTGTTCTCACGTGACGCATTGCTTCAGTGAACGGTGAGAATGGTGCGTGGGAGCACAATGCGTTGGTGAATGGCAGTTGGAGGGAAAACGATGGTCAGGAGAATCGTGACGAGCAAGTGATTGACGAGCAGGCGATTGGGGAGTTGTAGGTTGACGAGCAGCTGTACGGGAACTAGGAGACTGAGCGGAAGAGAGACGTTTGTTTAAGACCCTTATGTTTAATATTCCAGATTTAATTGTTGACACTGCTTAGAGTGTAATTGTGGCACAGCTACAATACCTTCATCTTCCTACTCATGCTCAACCTTCATATCATACTCACACTCAACAATTTAAAAAGGTTTAAAAGGTGAAAAGACTAACAATCACCTCATCTGGAACATGCAAGGAATGACCATACTTAACAACAAGATGGTCAAAATACATGGAGGCAACAGACATCATTGGGAAGGACAGAATAATATAGCTTTTAGAATGCTGTGACAAAGAGTTGCAAAAAAAATCATCATATAAGCAGGAAGCAGTCTCACAAACAAGGATGGTGTAACCATTCTAGTAGCTATACAGTATTTTGTAATTAAAAGTTGAAAACATTATGGTTACTTGTGTATCTCTATATGAGATGCATCAATAGTGCTGACCCAGTATGCAAGAGGCATATTGAGGCTGCTGAGTGCAAGTCGAACACACTAGAGGCTTACCACCCTTGGTGGTTGGCGAGAAGGTACTTGTACAAATCATAATCAGTCTTTATAACAAGTGTGACAAGACAGGCACAGCAGTGGAAGTTAGTTAGTATAAATAGTATGCAGTAAAGGTAGATGGCTTCAGAAGGCCGACTATGTGCAAAACAAAATTTTTACGAAAATTCATCCCCGTTATACCATCAACAATCATTGATAGATATGCAGAATACCAAATGTCAACAAGTTTTTTCTTTTTACCATCTAAGGTAGTGGAGGGTCTTTTTCATTTTTAACTTCACAAAGAGAACATTTGATGTAAAATCGATAATGGTGACGATAATGAAAGTATTATAATAAATATTTCAGCTCCTAGATAGCAAATTACCTGAGCAATAGGAAGAAGGTCGGGTTAGGTTATTGTAATCTGGCTTACTAATGCTAACTTTGCTTCTGATATCAAGATATTAGAATAAGTAAGACATATGATGGTGAATCTACTGAATGGCCTGATTCATGGTTTGACTTTCAGTATTTATTCCATAAATAATATATGAAAACTTTCTCCCCAAAATTGGTTGAAAATGTAATGGATTGTGTATATCTCTTGTAATTTAAAACGTTATAGGTAAAAAAATTAAACAATAATTGTATATAAACTAATAAAACAGTAAAATTAAAAAATCAAACAATTTGGCACTTCTCTTACCTATGTATATTTGCAATGACTCCTTTGCAAAGAGATCTTGTAACTTTTCCAAGCGACACATTCCCAAGATCAATGTTAGTTACAGTAGCTGTTCCATCAGGTGCATGTCTCTCTCCAAAGAGAGTGGGGTTGATGGTTAATGAAGACTCACTTTGTGACTCTTCTCCTAATGCTAATATTCTTTGCCATATCTTTGCTGTATGTAAGATATTAAAAACAAATATTCATTATTAATCTTGATACTGTTGTTTAAACACAATTATATTAAACAATTCTTTCCATTTTTTATCATATCACTTATTACTAGTTTCACCAATTTTTTATCATATCATTTATAACTAGTTTCACAAATGTTACAGATATAAAAATGTGATTAATTCAAAGAAACTTACATTGAGGGACTTGGAAACCCAATTCTAAGCTCCACTGCTGCACAGTCCTTACAAATGTTGCTAGGACATTGCCACCATTCAGTGAAGCTGCTACAGCCAAGTACGAGTCATCAAAAAAGGGAAAATACTCCACAGGTTGTGGACAAGCTGGGGGAGATTGTTCAGCCGGAGTGAAACCCTGAAAATAGTGACAGAATGTAATTACAATTAGTATTCATTATTCTACATTTTATATAAAAACTTTCATAGAAAGCTAACTGATTCATTTAAAATTCATTAAATAGCAATAAACTACAGAGAGAGAGAGAGAGAGAGAGAGAGAGAAGAGTGTGTGTGTGTGTGTGTGAGTATATGAGTATATGTTAAGCTGAAATTTTTTGGGTAAAAATTTGAATGTCATATCCAAACACCATGGCTGTCTTCCTTGTAATGGGAGAAAGGAATCACTTGGGAGGTCTTGATATCCATGGAAATCCATCATAAAGCTTTTATGCTTTTCAGCATATTGCCTTTGCTTTTTTTTAGCTATTATTTTATGCTATTAAAATACAATTAAATAGGCTAAAGCAACATCACTGAGTAAATTAGGGGGAGAGGAACACGGCCTAAAAGGAAATAAGAGCCAAACCTTCCAAAATCAGGTAGTTGTCGATCTGAACAGGAAACTACACTATTCTAAACAAAAACTAGCCCTCCAAAATCGGGTAAAATACCGACCTGGTCAGGTAGTTCCTCAATAAAGCAAAAACGCGTCCCGATTCTCCCTAAAAAACTCAAAAAACCATGAAATCAGATATAAAAGAGCGATATCAAGGGGATCTCACGGGGTAGGCTACCGACCGAAGCAGCGCACTGCTCGGCCGGGTAAGCTAACTAACTGACGTCCAAATAGCCTAAATAAAAGACAAAATCATGCCAAAACACTGAATAAGATGTCTAGAACACGTAAATGAGACAACAATTAGTATGAGGAACTAATTGAAAGTCGAACCAAACAAAGAGAGCACGAGGTAGCAACACCAAAATGGCCGCGTACATAACCGTAAGGGAGCGTCAAACAAAGCGGCTGAGACAAAAGTCAACAAGATTATTAAATTAACGTGTGTCACTACCTAAAAATCCCAAAACAGACAATTATAATACTCAACTTGGGAGCAGGGATCTCCAAAACGTCTGACATCTTCAAAAACACTAAAAACACAGAGCAATGAAAACAACGCGTCTGAACCTTGCCTGTGCTAGGAAGGAATGAGGGAGGGAGCGTGGGGAAGGGTAGGGGTGGGGGGAGGGTACTTGTAGTAGAGGGCAGTAGTCGGATGTAGAACAGCACCTCGTAGTTCCGGGGGATGTTGAAGAAGGAGAGGTCTAACTGATGAGAGACCTATGGTTGTGGTTCTAACACGCCCCAGTTACTATACCAACACTCAGAGTGAGCGAGCTGGGTTTATTCCTGGCATTCCATGCATCTTTTTTCTCTGGTATATTTAGCAGTATTAATGCCTTAGAAATGGTGCTATAAGTAGCATTTCACTGGGCGACACAGGTTCCTCGCCCAGAGAGAGATTTTTCCTTCATCAAAATCCCTTTTAAAGGGGGCAAAATTTACACACAGACAGAGAAATGTTTTTTTTGTACCTAGGAATGGCCAAAGTACAACGGATATGAAATTCTTGTTTATTGGATTTTGTTAAGGAATGATTGAAAATTTTCATTATGTAAGTAGAATATTTTTGTAATAAAAAATTTGAAAAATATTTGAAAAATGTAAAAAAGATTTTTGTAAATATTCATAAAAGATATAAGATTGTGTTAAGAGTATTTTATTTTATATGGAAATTGTGTAGGAATCACCTTTTGTGAATAAAAAAAATCCAAGAGCACTTCCTGATCTCCGGCAGTACGCCGAAGAAACAAGTTTATTGCGACAGCTCTTGACACTTGTAAACAATGTGAATGCTTGCTAGGTACTGAACATTTGCTTGACCAGTCCTACATATACAGTGTTGCTATTTGTTTTCTCTAAAAATATTTGACTAGGGCCAATACCTGACCTCAACCGGATACAAATCTTGTTTTACTTGAATGACATAACAATTTTAAGTGAATATTTCTGCCAAGTATGTATTGGATGACGAGACAATTGTGTCATCGGAGAACTTAGGGGAAAAATTTATTGATGCACAATCGTGTTATTGGATCACCAAAGGTTAAGCAAGTATCTACAAACAAAAAAGAGAAAAATATTTGTATTTTATGTCCCTCATTACCTGCGGAACTCCTCCAACAAAGGGAGTTGGAATGTAATCACCAAAAATGAAGAGGTTTTACAGAATTTAGGTATTTTCAGTTGGTTTTCATAATTATGTTTGGATTAGGAGACCTAACCATCGAACTTAAAAAAATACTTGGTGTTCCTTTAGCATATTTCAACCAGTATTGAAGAAAATCAATATTTGTTCATGCAATACACAAATGTGTATAAAAATAAATACATTATAAAATAAACTAAAAATATATTTACTTGAGGCATCCTGAAGCATAACTGAGCAGATGTAGAGATGTTGATAACAGCTTCGCTGTTCTTTACGAGTAAAGGAAGAACAGAACATTGTAGATCACCTGCAATTACAATAATGGTAAGATTTACACTTAATTAAATATCAGAGACTTGTTAGAGTTATTGTTTCATGGGAAACAAACCAATGTTTTAGACAAGATTTATTTCTGTTTGAGTACTTGGAACCCAATGCAAAGCAATAGATGGAATTTGACACGAAGCAGATGCTTCATCCTTTTTTTTTTTTTTTTTTTTGACATTTCAACAAATGCACCAATCAATTGGGTTAGAGTGATACTAGTCTTTGCAATGTGACAAAATCCTCAAAATTCTTTGAGAAAAAATTAGACCATATTGAAAAATGTTATTTTCATTAGTAAAATAAATTTTTGAATATACTTACCCGATGATCATGTAGCTGTCAACTCTGTTGCCCGACAGAAATCTACGGTCGGGATACGCCAGCGATCGCTATACAGGTGGGGGTGTACACAACAGCGCCATCTGTGAGCAGGTACTCAAGTACTTCTTGTCAACAAGAACTCAATTTTCTCCTCGGTCCACTGGTTCTCTATGGGGAGGAAGGGCAGGTCCTTAAATTCATGATCATCGGGTAAGTATATTCAAAAATTTATTTTACTAATGAAAATAACATTTTTCAATATTAATCTTACCCGATGATCATGTAGCTGATTCACACCCAGGGTGGTGGGTGGAGACCAGCATACATGTTAACAAAGAAGCTAAGTATCCCGTATCTTATTTTAGCCGTTATTCAAAATAACAAACATAAAATAAATAAGTACCTGGTAAGGAAGTCGACTTGAACCATTACTCTGCCTTTTTAAGTACGTCTTCCTTACTGAGCCTAGCGATCCTCTTAGGATGCTGAGCGACTCCTAGGTGCTGAAGTATTAAGGGCTGCAACCCATACTAAAGGACCTCATCACAACCTCTAATCTAGGCGCTTCTCAAGAAAGAATTTGACCACCCGCCAAATCAACCAGGATGCGGAAGGCTTCTTAGCCTTCCGGACAACCCAGAAATATTTCAAGAGAAAGATTAAAAAGGTTCTGGAATTAGGGAATTGTAGTGGTGGAGCCCCCACCACTACTGCACTCGTTGCTACGAATGGTCCCAGAGTGTAGCAGTTCTCGTAAAGAGACTGGACATTCTTAAGATAAAAGACGCGAACATTGATTAGCTTTTCCAAAAGGTTGCGTCGAAAATATTTTGCAGAGATCTATTTTATTAAAAGGTCACGGAAGTTGTGATAGCTCTAACTTCGTGTGTCCTTACCTTCAGCCAAGCTTGGTCTTCCTCATTCAGAAGGGAATGAGCTTCTCGTATTAACAGTCTGAAAATAATAGGATAAAGAATTCTCTGACATAGGCAAAGATGAATTCTTAACTGAACACCATAAAGCTTCAGACGGGCCTCATAAAGGTTTTTAAAAAAAGAACTTAAGAGCTCTACAGGACATAATACTCTTTCTAGTTCCTTTTCAACCATATCGATAAGTTTGGAATAACGAACGATATTGGTCAAGGCCGAGAAGGCAGCTCGTGTTTGGCTAGAAAACCAAGATGTAGAACATGTAGCCGTTTCGGATGAAAATCCGATGTTCTTGCTGAAGGCATGAATCTCACTGACTCTTTTAGCTGGTAAAGCATATCAGGAAAAGAGTCTTAAAGGTGAGATCTTTCAGGGAGGCTGATTGAAGTGGTTCGAACCTGTCTAACATAAGGAATCTTAGAACCACGTCTAAATTCCAACCAGGTGTAACCAAACGACGCTCCTTCGTGGTCTCAAAAGACTTAAGGAGGTCCTGTAGATCTTTATTGTTAAAAAGATCTAAGCCTCTGTGACGGAAGACTGATGCCAACAAGCTTCTGTAACCCTTGAAAGTGGGAGCTGAAAGAGATCGCTCTTTTCTCAGATATAAGAGGAAGTCAGCTATTTGAGTTACAGAGGTACTGGTCGAGGATACGGATACTGACTTGCACCAGTTTAGGAAGATTCCCCACTTCGATTGGTAGACTCTAAGGGTGGATGTTCTCCTTGCTCTAACAATCGCTCTGGTTGCCTCCTTCGAAAAACCTCTAGTTCTCGAGAGTCTTTCGATACTCTGAAGGCAGTGAGACGAAGAGCGTGGAGGCCTTGGAGTACCTTCTTACGCGTGGCAGACGTAGCAGGTCCACCCTTAGGGGAAGAGTTCTGGGAACGTCTACTAGCCATCGAAGTACCTCGGTAAGTTATTCTCTCGCGGGCCAGAGGGAAGCAACTAGTGTCAACTTTGTCCCAACGTGAGAGGCGAACTTCTGCAGTACTTTGTTGACAAACTAGAACGGAGGGAATGCATATAGATCTAGATGAGACTAATCTAGTAGAAAGGCATCTAAAAGAACCACTGCTGGGTCTGTTGAGAGCCTCTTGGACATCGAGGTTGCGAAGAGATCCATGGTTGGATGGCCCCAAGTGACCCAAAGTCTCTTGCATACATCTCTGTGGAGGGTCCAATATGTTGGAATTATTGTCCCTTCCTACTGAGACAAACTGCTAAGACATTCAAGTTGCCTTGGAAGAAATTTGTTACTAGTGAAAAGTCAAGACCTGTTGAACAGGAGAGGAGGTCACTAGCGAACTCGCACCATGTCAGAGAGTAGGTCCCTCCTTGCTAGGAGATGAACATCAAAGCAGGGAGTTGTCCGTGTTGACCTCCATTACTTTGTCTTGAAGGAGAGACCTGAAGCTTTTCCAGGTCAGACTTACTGCCAGAAGCTTCTTGCAGTTAAAATGCATTGTCCTTGACGCGAGTTCCATAATCCCGAGCATTCCCTACCGCCTAAGGTCGCACCCCAGCCTACGTCCGATGCGTCTGAGAAGAGAACGTGGTTGGGAGTCTGAACAGTCAGGGGAAGACCCTATAAAAGGTTGAAAAAGTCCTTTCCTCAGGTTAGACCAGACTTATCTTCCGGAAACCGGGATCGAGACCGCTTGTAGCGTCTTGTCCTTTTCCAGTGAAGAGCTAGATGAAACCGAAGAGGACGGAGGTGTAGTCTTCCAAGTGACACCAAATGCACCACGGATGACAGTGTCCTAACCAGACTCATCCACAGCCTGACAGGGCCGTATTCCTTCTTCAGCATCTTCTGGATGGATAGCAGGGCTGGGGATTGATCTTCTCGTTCAGCCATGTCCTCATCAGAGGGTTCCTCATCCGAAACTGATGAGGAAACGGCAACGGAGTGGGCAACGTCTGACTCGCTGAATCCGGTCGCACTGGTGGATGCGTGACGGAGCCGGACACAAGATCATGGTACTGCTGCACAGTCTGTGAACTGTCAACCATGGGGAAGCGAGGAAGTACAGCGACAACCCGAAACTGTCTAGACTGTCTGGGTAGTACAGACAACTCCTTATCGGGTTGCTGAGGTTGCCGCACTGCGTCACAAGTCACCTCTGCTGGTTGTTGAACGTCTTCCCAGTGACACACTGACTCCGTAAAAAATCCTCTATCAAGGTCTAAGCTTGGACTGCGTGTCTTGCAACAAAGCCCAAGGTCTATGGGAGCAGGTGTGGCAACAGACGGGGTTAGCGACTGAAGCGGAACCATTTACCCTCCCTGGAAGCATGTTATGCTTAAATAAAAGTCCATAGGAGGCTAAGCAGCTTAAGGCTCCTCTCCAAATGACAGAGTCCTCAAGGGAATATCAGAAGGAGGGAGAACAGCACTTTCTCATCTACAGGAACCATATCCGAGAAAAGCTAGGTTCTCTCAGTGAGGGTTTCACTGGTGCAAAAGCAGCAGACCAGAAGGCAACGTTATGAAACTGCTTGACAGTCTGTGAACTGTCAAAAACTGAACTGTCAACCACAACAGGAGCGTGAGGACATACAGCACTGGTGTATAAGTAGCAGACCAGAAGGCAACGTCATGTAACTGTATGACAGTTTGTGAGTTGGCAACAACCAAAGTTGTGTGGGGAAGCCTCAACTCCTGACTGACTAGTTTGCTGCTGGCGAGTGGCGGTAACCACAGTGTGTTGCGGAGGCTGACACACCGTGTCAAAACACGGCAGCTTGTGGTAGCTCACGCACGGCAACGGAGTGCTCTGTGTGTGGGAGTCATCATACATCTGGCAGGGTTGACTTGTGCATGGGTGGAGGAGCTCTCACAACAAGAGTGTGAGAGCAGAAAGCCATGCCGGGTGCACAACCGTGGGAGGTGTAGGCCCACGGGTGCATCGTCAACCTTCTCCGCAGTCGGAGTGTGGGAGCTGGCAACAACAAAAGCAGAGTGCTGGAGCGTGGGAGGGGCTGCGGTGGGTTGAGGAGCATGCGGTATGGTATGCGGAGCATGCTGTAAGGTATGCGGCTCATGCTGCATGGTATGCGGAGCATGCTGTAAGGTATGCAGAGCATGCTGCATGGTATGCGGAGCATGCTGTAAGGTATGCAGAGCATGCTGCATGGGCTGCGGAGAAAGCCGCATAGTGCTGGAACCCGGCAGCTCTACAGAACCTTCCCACTGCTGATGCGGTAGCTCACGCATGTTAGCAGATGGTGCAGCAAGAACATGCGTCTGGCAGGGTGGACTGCGCATCGGTGGTGGAGCTCTCACAGGTGGAGGGTGGGAGCAGGCAGCCGCAGTATCTGCTGAGCGCACAACCTCGGCGGGTTGTAGGTTAACAGGTGCATTGTCAACCTTCCAGCATGATACTCCTGCATGAAGGAGCAAGCTGAGACTGTATAGTCTGCAGCATGGACCACTAGGGTCTATGAAAGACAACAACAAACGGAGCTACTGTCCGTTGTGACTGAGGGTCTAAAACCGCTGGTGCGGCAACAGACGGAGTTACTGCCTGTTGCGGTACCACCTTGCCTCTCTTGGGAGGTGTGCAGTTGTCGTACTGCAGCAAGTCCGAACTGACCCAGTGGCTACACCTAGGCCGTTGGACTTGCACGGAAGGGACCGACTTGCACTTAAAAGCTGCAAGATTTGGTCCATGGTTTCTGCGAGAAACCTCTTCCGCAGACGAGGAATAAATGGGCTCTCTCGTCTTTGTGTGGGTGGGGTGATCACGTCGGCAACGTGTGTAGATACACCCGAAACCACGGAGGGAAACGTCTGTTCGTTGATCAAGGCCTGTGGAACCCATAAGTCCTTCGACATTACTTCTCCCCTGGGCTTGGGAGCTTGTAAGAGGTATCGGACTAGGTGAACAACTGGCACGAACAGACGAACCCTCGAACGCAACACTGTAACACTTTGCGCATATCACTTTATCACTTTTGATTTTCTGTTTGCACTTATTTCACTGAACTCGAAACTTTAAGTGGTTTGTACCTGAAACACGCAATCCTATCCTTCATTAAAAGGTAGTAATTGCGAAAACAGTATTACAATGTAACAGAAAAACATAATGAAAGATAAAGAATTCAGTGGCTGGAAAAGAGACTAAACACTAGATCAAATAAACTACGTTTAAAATCTCTCACCGCATAAAGCCTGGGAACAAGAATAAAACTCTAGAAACGTTTTACCTTCTTCCCCTATAGCGACTAGGGAGAAGAGCAAAAAACGAGAACAACGTTACCCGTTTGAACGAAACGTTTATCCTCCTCTCTCTCCCTCCGTCTCTATCTCTCTCTCTCTCTCTCTTGACTTAGAACCTGAGAGATGAGCCCAATTATATATATCGTTAAAACATATTATTTGTTAAAGGAAAAAACTGAAAGGTTTCCCAAATAAAAAGTTCCTTTATTAGAATTAAAACCATTTAAGCTAAGAAAGAATGAACGAAACGCTAGAATCGGTTTACTCTTACTGCAACGTGAAACCGTGAAATACTCTCTCTCTATCGTAACGATAGAGCGCAAGTTGAACGTTCTGAACGTCAACAACTGCGGAGACTAAACAAAACGTTAGTTCAACTTTGAAAACAGTACGAGACTATCAAAGAAATTCTTTCAAAAACATTAAAATTAAAATAGCATAAATTCTTAACAGGAAAAACGATATGACGGGCTCAATGTTAATTAACTTCGGTTCCAAGTAAGGACCGCCTACTATTAGGAAAGGTCGTATAAAAACAAACAAAAATTAATTTTTATAAGTTTATAATAAATGGAAGTTAATCGAAGAGGCCTATAAATGGCGGAGAGATATAAAATAAATCTATAACTTTGTTAAGCAAAATTACCAAAAACCTAAACACACTTCCGTCTAAGGGAAGGGTGGGTATAAAAAGTGAAAGAGAGTCTATACTCTCTTCGACACCAACACTTCCGTCTAAGGGAAGGGTCGGCCATTTAAAAGTGAAAGAGAGTCCATACTCTCTTCGTCACCATAATTAAATCAAATTAATTCCAAAAGCTTGCTAAGCTAATGATAAAGCTTCCTGAATAGCGAAGGCTAAACTCTAGAGCAAATACATCACCAAATCGTGAACAATAACTCCAGAATCAACAGCGTATCCAAGTAGGTCTAGCCGGTGGCACGACAGAGGAAAAATTGAGTTCTTGTTGACAAGAAGTACTTGAGTACCTGCTCACAGATGGCGCTGTTGTGTACACCCCCACCTGTATAGCGATCGCTGGCGTATCCCGACCGTAGATTTCTGTCGGGCAACAGAGTTGACAGCTACATGATCATCGGGTAAGATTAATATTGAAAATGTCAAATTAGATTCTGAGCAAAAATTAGCCCTAGTTTACAGCCTCAAAAGCTTATAGCAATAAGCAATTATACTATATCAATATTGCAAAAATATTACATAGCTCTATTAGCTGGCCAGCTTAAAATACTTAATAAAGAAGATCTTGGTTAGAAAGATTAAAAGGTAATCTTGCCAATCTGATTTGCTACAAATTTACTGATAAATTATTTATATACATGAGTGCGCACATGCACAGAGACACAGACAGTGAGAGAAAAAATACATATTCAAACATTAGGCTACAATCACACCTAATAATAGGCTATGATTTACACATCCAGTGTTAAGAAATTTTAAAAATGTAAGGATGAAAGTAAACTTCAAAATATTACATAGGTATTTTATTACTGATATATGAAGTTAAATGTTTTTTTTTTTAATCACAAATTAACACCAAGTAGCAGTTTTTGATAATTCACAGTTGGCAAAGCACATCTGCAGGTATTCACTGAGGAGACTCAAGATATTACTAGAGCAATAATTTGCATCATATATGGCTGTGCTTCTGTCTTCCACGCTAGGTATGTTTCCTAGTGTTTTTGTTTGCTATTTGCTATCTACCCCACAGCAAGCCACTTCTGCTTTGCCTCTGTATTGCTGTAACAACTACAGTACTAACATCTCATATACATGCTATTTTTCCCTCTTTTATTTTTGTATTTAACTTTTGCCATGCCACTACGATAGCTTCGTCATCTGATAACCTACTCCTAGGTGCCATAAAAATCAAAGGTACTTAGTAACTGTAAGGAAGGTAGGTCTTTGGAAATCATGGATGTATTGTTTCAAATAAACAAGAGTACTGGGCAGCATAGGGACAAAGGACAAATTTCGTCTAATGTTGATTTATCTCTTCATCTTAAGATAATAAATTTCAATTTATAACTCCTTAAATCAATTACCTTCCATAATTTTTATCCAATTATTTTTTACTTATTTCCATTTCAATGATTTAATTCATTTCTGTACTGTATATGATAAATTGCCAGTGGTAGGCCTTGTCACTCTAGTTTAAATAACTAGAATTAAAAGAAGACTTTTGTGAACATACTGCTTTACTGTATTTTTCATTTCAAATTCTTATTTCTTTTCCATTACTTTTCATTTACATTATTCACACATTTTTACTCTTCATTTCAGTCGATGTCTTTTGCCTTCAAAAAAATTCTTTCAAGTTCTGTCAGCCATTGCATAAATTCTCTCTTCTTCTCACACAGATGCTTGCATGCATGTCTCGCTTCTTTCCTCTTCCTCACCCTTATAGCACACTACTGTTCCCCTTCCCTGGAGATGAACACTATTATCATTTGACAATGAAGTACACACACGCATGCATGCACACACACACACACATATGGATATTTCTATATGAGCTGTTATTACTTCTTTTGCTTATTATTCTTCCATTTACTTTTTAGCATTCTCATGCCAAAACTAGAACTAGAAACTTTTTATTTTAAGATGTATTTTACTCCAACCTCTTTCTTCAAATTCTATTTCCTTTCCATTTAACTTCTTTCCTAATAAAGCTAAAACTCAAGTCATCACTATCTGAGAATTAGCTGTTGAGTTGAATTACAGCTTTAGTAAAAGAGTTAAAAAGCAACATAAAAACTAAGTATAAGAAAGAGGTCCAAATAAAATACATATTCCTTAAGCTTTTGACTTGAAAGACATAAGTATAAGTTGAAATTTATATTGTTACATAAGTGAATTTGCTTGAGAGAACAGTGATGCAACTGCTAAGGTGGATTTTGGGAATATCACTGTTTGAAAGATTAGAAAATGATGAAATAAGAAGAATGGTAGGGGTAGAGAAGATTACCGAGATGAAAAGTGTCACAATCGAGATGGTGTGGCAAGTGTTAGGGATGGATGGTGGGGAAGGAGTGATGAGGGCTTGGGAGGATCCTGTAAGGGGGAGAAGATCAAGAGGGAGGCAGAGAATTAGATGGCGAGATAATGTGAAGGATGATATGGAGAGAAGTTTGGTGGAAGAGGATACCTTTGATCGAAGGTATTGGAGAGGGCGCATAAGACAACCGACCACTTAATGTAGGGATAATAGTGGGGAAGAAGACATAAGTGAATTTTCAAGCCTTAGGGAATCATGGGGATAAAGGTGAGAAAAGAACACTGTAAAGCTCACCAATTCTGACGGAACGTTACGAGAATGCTACAATAAACCAAATTTATTAGTTAAATGATACCATAGCTCTAAATGGTGAATAAATAAATTTGTGAACCTCGAATATGCCAATACCTGTACAGATGTGTGACTTTAAGACAATTTCGTTTTTAATGTACGGTGACCTTTCCAATTCTTAAATCACTAATTTGGTAACAAAAAAAGGTAAAAAATGAATGAAAAATAAAAAAATAATTTGATTTCAAATTCTTATGACTCCAATAAAAGATTGTTTAATAGTCAGATTCAATCCAACTTAAAGAGATTTCCGACTTGGGGAATTACAACTAACTAAGTTCTTAATGTACTAAGTTCTATTAGCTATCATTTTAAATGGTAACCTTCCCATTTACCAAAGCACAATTGTATCCAATTGTAGGTATTAGGTTAGCCAGGGCACCAGCCACCCGTTGAGATACTACTGCTAGAGAGTCATTGGGTTCTTTGACTGGCCAGACAGTACTACACTGGATCCTTCTCTCTGGTTACAGATCATTTTCCCTTTGCCTACACATACACCGAATAGTCTGGCATATTCTTTACATACTCTCCTGTCCTCATATACCTGACAACACTGAGATTACCAAACAATTCCTCTTTGCTCAAGGGGCTAACTACTGTACTGTAATTGGTCAGTGGCTACTTTCCTCTTGGTAAGGGTAGAAGAGACTCTTTAGCTATGCTAAGCAGCTCTTCTAGGAGAAAGACACTCCAAAATCAAACCATTGTTCTCTAGTCTTGGGCATTGGGCAGTGCCATAGCGTCTGTACCATGGTTTTCCACTGTCTTGGGGTAAAGTTCTCTTGCTTGAAGGTATACTCTGGCACACTATTCTATGTTATTTCTCTTCCTCTTTTTTTTCTTAATTTTAATAATTTATATATGAAAGATTTATTCTAATGTTATGACTGCTCTTAAAATATTTTATTTTAATTGTTAATTACTTCTCTTGTAGTTTATTCATTTCCTTATTTCCTATCCTCACTGGGCTATTTTCCCTGTTGGAGCCCTTGAGCTTGCTGCATCTTGCTTTTCCAACTCGGGCTATAGCTTAGCAAATAATAATAATAATAATAATAATAATAATAATAATAATAATAATAATGATAATAATAATAACAACAACAATTCACAAGGAAAATTCAATTACACATTAATAAATTATAAAAATGGAATTCCACAATAAAATTAATTTCTATACTCGCATGATGATGCTATTGCTTTGTCCCCAAAGCTGACTTCGCAGCAACATTACCGCAAAAAAATAAAAAATTTCCCATTCTTCCCTCAGAGAAGCGACATCTGATGATTAATGGTAACGTATAGTAAGGCTTGGGCATCACCTGCCCTAATCAGCCTCAGAGTTGCAATAATATCCTATCTTCTTAAAATCATTAGTCAGTGGGGAGTAGGGTGGGCATGTATATGAACATCAGATGAGTGTAGAAATAACAAATTTGATTATCAAAATTCCATCTCTTTCCATAAAACTCCCCTGATATTCATATGGCTGAATCACACATTTTGATTTTGGTAGGTAATGAAGGAGAAAAAATTTAGTGTCATAAATTATAATAATTCACATGCCTTACACCGATTTGTCAAG
This sequence comes from Palaemon carinicauda, assembly GCF_036898095.1. Classification (NCBI taxonomy): domain Eukaryota; kingdom Metazoa; phylum Arthropoda; class Malacostraca; order Decapoda; family Palaemonidae; genus Palaemon; species Palaemon carinicauda. The sequence goes on from NC_090725.1 coordinate 269,475,779, forward strand.
TGTCTCAGTACCAAAATGTTACAACTAAGGTTATAACTTGATGCTCCATGTTTTATTTCTAAATACCTCTGATACTAATTAAATTCCTTCATTAAAAAATCAAAAGGAAGCCCAGGTTTTATTAAACCTTATACCCAGTAGCTAATATGGCATCGAAAGCCCAGTAATCTTGATAACAAATCCAGAATTATTCAAGATAAATTTTTACTGAATGCTGGTGGTTACACCTGAGGTGCTGCTAAAACTCTTTCTGAAGAAAGATTCTTAAAAAATTTCAGCATGGTTACTGCACTTCAATATCATGGGCTCTCAAGTCTTTTTCTGAATTGGATGCAACTTCTTGTATGCCTTAACGATCAATCTTCTAAGCATAAAAGATATAGCTAGAGGGTCATGACAAGGAGCTGTCTGAAGAGGACCTAGCTGAATTAGTCCATTCAGCAAGTGAGGAAGAGGATGAGGCTGATGAACCTGACAAGGAAGATGAAGACATCACACTCGTTAAGTTGGCAGTGATGTCACACTTGGTAGAAGAGTTGAATCAAAGGGAATACAGCATGGATCATTCATTGATCCGCAGAAGTTCAAGACTTCTGTGAATGAGACTTTCGCTGGTTACAAGAACATCTTGGATGAGATGAAGTCGGTGAAGCACCTGCCCATAAACATGATCTTATCTGTAATGAGAAACAGCCACCATCACCTCCTCCTGAGCTTAAGCCATCACAAAATGCTCCTCCAACCAAGGATTCTCCCGAGCATGAAACCACTCCTTCGGTAATCACGATGGAGGTCTGTGATGATGATGACATACACGATCCTCCTCCTCTTGCAAAGTGGCAAGATTTTTTCAGTAAATTTTCCATGTGAACAGTGTTTTAATACACTAGTATGCACACACAATTTAAAAAATAATGATACTGTACAATTTTTAAGTTTTAATCCTTTTGATACTGTATAGTGCTAAAATTAAATACTATATGGGTGAAGCTTTTCTAATCATTGTTTTTATACTAGTATAATTTTTTCATGCTTTACATATACAGTACTTGTACATAATTTTATTTGATACAATATTTATATGATTCCTTGGACTAATCCATTTAAATCCTTTTTTTCTTTGCAGCAGTGATGGCACATCTGCGTAGACGTGTCATGCGGCGCAGTTACATCCCTTCATCATTCATCCATTTGTAACTGCACACCCTCACCAACCGTACCGTTTTGCAGAATATTTTCTGGTTAGCTATGTCATATATTATGTACTATAATATTTTTGTTTTTTAAATATTGTGCACTGCTTATACTGTATTTAGTACGATACGTACATGAACAGTACGTATCATACCGTACTCATACTGTATTTATCCAAATCATTACTTTACTAATTAATGTATTTGTATTTTCCACAGCAGTGTGTAAATAGCACCTGTATACTGATGTGTACAGTAAATAGTGTTTTAAAGTTTCATATTAGTACTGAATGAGTTGAAGGGCGATACACAAAACAGACATCAGCCCAAGAAGTGTATCATGCTTCTAACATCTTGCTGTGTAGAACTTCATTCTAAAATGGTTAGTGGTGTTTGTACTGTTACTTTTTATTTTTATTTTCATTGCTAATGTATCATTATAGGGTAATTATTATTGTACTACAATATTGTTACTGTATATGAAATACCGTACAGTATACAGTAATTACTGTATAAATAGGCTAGGTGTTTGGGAGTTGATAAAGTCAATTAAGCAAAACAGCCATCACTTGTAAGTGCTGTATTGCTGTACCTTAGCTAATTAAGCTGTACTTTAGGGATAGTACTTTATGTATATATTACAGTAATATACACTACAGTATTAGTGAGTACAGTATTTTAAGATGGGAACGACAGTGGTTTGTTGTCATTTACATATACTGTATGTAAGTGGAGATGAATCATATTATGAGTCATCTTACCATGTACTGTCATACCAGTACATACTGTACACCAGTCTAGTGTACTGAACAATTAAAGAAATGTTTTCATGCTTAATTGCAATACTTAAAACGTCATAGAAACCCTGTGAAAATAATATAGTCCAGTACAGTGGGTTACCTAGTATGTTAGTCAACTGCGCGTAGGCAATAGCAGTGAGTTGGTTGGTTATGAGTTAACTCATCCTAGGCAGAAAGCATTTGTACAATTTGAGACTGACTCAGCAAAGTTAACAATGATAACACATGATAATCAGCAATGACAGGAGCAGTTAACATAGACTAAGCAGTAGAAACCAGGTCCACAGTGAAAGCATGCAGAACAATTGGCATCATGGGCATAGCAGGCAAGACAGTCAGGCATTATCCGAGGTAGCAGTGGGCGAGAACCTTTAACAGGTACTAATATAGCAGATACTGTAGGCACCAGAGAATGAAATGAAGATACTGTGTCACGTTACCAACGTAAGCAATCAAAAACAAAGAAGGAATTACTGTAGTCGAAACCTTTCAGCTAGTATAGTGCTAACACGTTTCCCTTGGATTCACATGGCAGCAGATCAATTCTAGGCCAGAATCATTAGTTTACGCTGTTTTCTTGGGAGGTTACTGCTGTGGTTGGACACAACCGTGGGGGGTTGGTCTTGCCAAGCTGACTTTCAGGTACAAATCTCTTTATATAATACTGAAACTAAAACCTGACAACTTTGACCTTTAATCATAGACTCCATGTAAATGGGAGACTGAACTGAAAATGGTAAAACTAGAAACATACAAAGCAGCCTCAGTTTACATCACCAGGGGAGTAGAGAAAGTGAATGAAGTAGGCCCAGCAGCAGCACCAAAGCAGTATTAAGAGTGGTATCAAGGAATCAGTAAATTAGTATAGATGGTTTTGAATTAGTGACAAAAACCTTCTACAGATGGACTGAACAAAGGAAACTAAGCAGAAGCTGCATATATGGGAAATGCCCACTGGCAGGATCAGAGAAGTAAGATGAATGGCAACTAGTAATTCAGTAGATCAAAATGTATAAAGGAAGGAGTTGTATATATGGAAAATGATACCAGAAGAGCAGGCATAGCAAACACAAGGTAAAAACTACCAGGCAAAATGGGTTAATAGCTAGATGCAGGAGCAGCCACTAAATGCAAACAGTAGTAAAACAATTGCAAGTTGGGGAGTGGCTAATGAGACATTACTAGAGGACTACTACTTCTTAACTTTGATAACATAGGCCACATATCTAGATGTTGAACTGGAAACTCATTCCAATGCAGATTAAGCCTAATCTTCTGTAAAAAATACTCTCTGACTTCCTAGTCCTGAACAACCTCTTGTTCACATAAAACCAGTTCCTGGTAAACTATTAGGCACAATGGCTTATTGGCTAGATGAAGAAGTAGCCAGTGTCAATATTTGCAGAACAAGAGCAAACCAAGTGCATATTAAGTAGCAGCAAAAGACACATTGCAAGAGGACTATTACTCCTTTATCTTGATAAGATAGGGTGAAGATCTAGATGCTGACCAGGAAATTTCATTCAACACAGATGAGGCCAAAGCTTCTGTAGCAAAACTCTTGTACTCTGCAGTCCAGTACCTCTTATTCTCATTAAGACAATTCTTGGCAAACGCCACACAAATATGGCAGACTCAACCATGCAACCCTCGGCCAATTCCATTCAGAATACTTGTGTAAAAAATATAGATTTACAATTCACTCAGCCGCTAAATGAACTACTGCATAGAAGTGCTGCAAACTACACATTTGAGGGCTAAATCCATATAGATAAAGAAAACACGCTTACCAGTTCAAAACAAGCAATCACTATAATGTATTACATATATCAATTATGGGTAACAAAGACACAATACAGTACTAACACTTGAATAAAACAAAGCTGATTTGAATAAAATCACAAGTACTTCACAAAACATAAGCCAGAGGTACCCAACAATCCTCTTACCATTGACTACTGATTAGCTTGTGAAAGTACCAGTAGTTAACCTATAAGACTAACTCTGAAGTCCAAAGTATTAGGAATGATTTCAGATGCAGGATTGAAACGAATAGAATTACTGAAATATACGAAAGATAAAAGGCAAATATTGAAATAAAAAAAATACCAAAAGCTGGTATGCCTGTTAAATGTAAGTAATCACATTTAAATCACTTACTGTTATTAAAAGTGAGAATATTTAATTACAATAAACATTAGTGAAATAATTTGAAAGGGATGCATCACAATCAATAAAACTCAATGTGTATTATTCAACCTGATAAAGTAATAAACTGGACGGTTATTCCCTGAAGGTGTGTAAATGGCATGCATATGGCAGCAAATGATCATAGATCTGGTTCTTTCATCTTTAAGACTTTCAGAATTGGCCTGTCTGGAGATCTTAAGCTTGTGAATGAAGACTGTATGATTGCCAGGTTGGATATAAACAAATGAACTGCACAATCCATACAATAGAACTTCACATAATAAAATACAGTATACCTAAAGTTTAGGCCTGCAAAGTTTTTGCTGTACATTGCAGTACAGTATTTTTTAATCGAGTTTCTGTGCCAAAATTTAACACAACCTTTTGTGTTCCGCCTTATAACTGGTAATGCAAAAATCTTTTGAGATTTAGTAATGCAAGTCGGGTTTAAAGAAACTTGCTATTATGAACACTATGCTTTGGTGATAAAGGAAGGTTGGACTAAATTCACTTTATTTTTAAATATTGTGTTCTTTTCAGTTCAGTTGAACACATCTGATATGAGTAACTGTCTGATTATTGCATACCATACTTCCCTAATAATGCTGTTGCCCCCAGTAAAAATTATTTATGAGATTCTTAAAATAACTTGCAATTTTCATGAAAAATTTCTGCAGAGTATCGCCTCCATTCATCCTTATTTTAACATATGAATTGGCTTTTAGTTGCATTTTCTTTATTATCTGAAAAGATAAATAATTACACCAAAACTTTCATTGTTTCCATCAGTATCTGAAATTGTGCATAAAGTCTTCTAAAATGATAATACTGTAGATAAATTACAGTATACAAGAATCCTATTAGATGCATGATAATACCTTTAGGGTCATAAATATCATTACAGTACTGATTTTATTTTTATTATAAATATGAAGCACAAATAAACTTTAATTCAATTAGGTAAAGCAAATAAAAATAAACAAAACAGATGAAAATGCATAAGGGACATGAGAAGCAAGAATTAAAGTTCGTACAGTAACTGATAAAGCGAAGAATTAAGTTTTCCTAACCAAACTCTACTATATCTTAAGGAACCAATAATGATTAATTGCAGGATATATGGAAATTCAAAATAAACAAAAGCTAAAATCCAATTAATTTATAGTAAAATATTAAAACCAGGTCTGATAAGTAGTGCCAAAAAAAAAAATCAATGGATGCTCAGCTTAAAGCTACAATTTAAATATTTCCAAAAGATATTTTTATGAGTTAAGTTAATTAAATCCATGCAAAATATGATAGACCTAAAATAACTTTCCACATGACCAGTTTACAGACCATTTTGCTTTTTAATATATAGTAAAATCTTGCTAATTCAGACTAACTGGGGAAAAGCGGTTTGGATACGCTGATCTTATGAATTTGTCAAAAATAATTTGAGCTGCCACCAACATTCACAGCCTACAAGGTGGTTTATAAAAAGAAAAACATTTATGCATGCTAGGCTGTTCAATACAAATTCTTATAACTAATATGAACCAGTTAGAAAGTGAATCTACACTTCAAATGTGCAAACAAGTAGACTAGCCTACTCGAAATTTGTACACAGATGCTAGGCTGTGAAGCAACAAATCTTATAACTAACACAATAATTAGCTAGTGTATTTACTCTTTTAAATAGCTATACAAACTTGAGAGTTCTTTACAATAAGGAATGCCATCAGGGGAGCTGGATCAACCATTGAAATCCTCAAAAAGGTAGTTAATGACATGGCATGAGTGCAAATAACTAGCCCCGCCCACTCCCTGATAAAACGTCTTCACTTTTGAACTTCAGCTTAAAACTGAGGACTCAGGTTTACATAGCTAAGACAAATAAAAAATTCTTTTGCAATTTGTTATTTGTTCTTACACGTATACAAACTTTTCATCCCATAAAATGGGATGACTCCTCCTTAGATGGTAGGAAGTCTCTCTACAACTATACTGTACAGGTCGATTCTCTTTCTTTCCTGGAATGTGCCAGTCTACCTGGTCCCATACAGGAACAAGGGAGAGGAATTCAGCAACCTTCTATCAGCCCATAAAAGGGATGAGTAGGCTGATAGAGTCTGGCCAGTACAGTAAATGGTTTGTACCTGGTACTCAGTCTATGAAAAATCTTTACTCCAGAAGGGGAGACAGACTGGAATGAAATATTTGGCATAAGATGGGCAATGGGTATGTATTCATTCCAGCATTACTCCCATGTAAAAGGAGAATGAGGGCAAACTATTTCTTAGAGATCCAATCTGATAATAATGATGCTCAGAAATGTTGCTTACCAGCATCAATATCACATCCAGAGTGTAATGGTACAAATGCTTCATCTCTATGTGAGGGGAAGGAAAGAAGCAGCAAAAAGTTCCCGTCATTCTACCTTTCCCCTAGACTTATATCGATCATGTTAGCATAAACAAGATTATTTCTGTCCCGTATGTGAGCTGGGCTGGCTACATAATTACAATAGTGCCACAACAGGGCCAAAAACTAAAGCATTGAAGGACTAATGGGTATGCTCCCTTAAATAAAAGGATGTGAGGATCGTTTCACATTTACAAACTCCTTCATCACCTGTCCAATTGCAAGATTCTTCAGAACCAAAAGAAGGATCAATATCCCTGATTTTGTGAGCTCTAGTTTGAGCAGCTACCGCAACCCCTCAAAGGTCAAAGTGCAAGCTCTTGATTGTCTTACGAAGTCAGAGACTATTCTTGTCACTTCTTTATTGATTGCCGGCACTCCCAGTCAGAGATGCAAAGTCCTCTTCAGATAGTACCGCAGAGCCCTCATGGGACACAAAAGCATTTCCTCTCGATTTTTCTTGATTATCAACTGACACTTCGCAGAGCAAAAGGACAAGAAGGTCTCAAACCAGGGTCATGTGTTGAAAAGTTTTGGTTTTCAAAAAGAATTTGACCACAAAACTAAAAGAACTCTGCCAACCTACTGGAATAAAAAAGATTCCTTGCAACTCACCAACTCTGCCAAAGCTACAGCTAAGAAAAGGACAGTCTAGAAAGTTTGAGCTGTTTAATAACTTCTCAAATGCTCATACAGGATGCAAATAAAAGACTTGAGAACACAGGTCACATCACAGTCTAGGGGCCCGACATCCTGGTTAGGCAAGACTGGTTGAAGCTCTTCAAAAGCATAGAAAACTCCCACAATGAGGAATTGTTTATGCACCACAGTCGGAAGACAAGGCTCAAGTCTGAACAGTAGCCTTCCACAGTTGTGATTGAGAGGCGCTTCTTGACAAAGATCGAAGAGTAAATCCGAGATCAGCGCTAAAGATGCTAACCAATACTTGAAAAGACAATAGATTTGATACATTATGTGGTGCGTGATTCGCAAACTTTCAACGGCTTTGCAGATACAGAAAATCTATTTTTGAGAACTAGCGACCATAAAAGAGGAATCGGATAAAGCAATCCCGCATGTTTAGGAACCAAACTGTACATACAGGATGGTACAGTCTGGAAGATCTGAATCCAAAAGATGGTCAGAATTATGAAAAATCTTATGAATAAACAACTAGGTGAACAAAATTGCCAGAGATTAAAATCAAGATCCGGGATAAGAAATTTAATAGACCACAAGTTTTTGTTCAAAAAATTGAGATGAGAATCAGCCAAGATAACAATACTCAAAACAAGGTGGAAGGAAAGAATTGAAACATTTCTACAGAATGGATTGATTACTAAAAATCTTAGGACTTTCTTAATAAGCCAATTTCTTGTGTAATTGAAGAAGAAACAGACCAAATACATTTCTCAAAAGTAAATTTTTAATCAAGAATCCCACACATTGCCAGATACTTCAAATCATTCATTCATTCAAGAATCACACCTAAAATTTTAAAGTTGTAAATAGTTAAAGAAATATTATCAATACAGAGATATGTATTTTGAGGAGCCACTGTCCTTAACCTACTTACGATCATACTTTGAATTTTATTAGGGGTAACTTCATGCTCCAAAATTTGCACTCGGTACTAATCATAGTTAATCTCTATTAAGAGATTCAGCCACCTCAGCGTACAGAAACCGGGCGAATGCCACTGTACTGTCAAAGGGTGGCAGTTTATGAATGTGGCAGGAATAGAAGAGTCAGGGTTGGTGGGCGGCATCATCAAACAGTAGGGCACAGCAGTGAGGGGAGAAGGCGGGAGGGAGTTGGTCGTCCGGCAGTCAACAATAGTGCGAGGTGGTTGTTAGGTACTAATAGAGAGGAAAGATGAATGAAAGTGAAGTTTATTCAACGAGACAACAAGCTTATATAGATAGTTGAGAGCAAGAATGACACAAAATTCACAGTATAAAACATGCAATAGCAAGCCTAAACAGGTTTCTTTCATCAGTGTGAGGGAGAGCGAGAGATAAAAAAGGCAATAACATTAGTGTACGAGCGTGTATGAAACAAGTACTGTTCAGCACTGTCCCATGCACAGGGAAAATATCTACAGGGAAAACCTTCATTTGTACGAGTAACATATTCACTTGATGAACATCTCATTTGCACAAGAAATGTTTGCAAGATAAATCAATCCCTTATTGATGCCCAAAACATCTTTTTTTCCTTGATTACAGATCTCTTTGTGGCTAATGTGCTGTGGTCTCCAAGGATTTTTCTGTCAAATGCTAGAAGAGGAATTCCAACATGACATGAAATACCATAAAAATATTGTCTTCCCTGCTCTAGAGCCATGTTTTAACATGCAAAGGATGAACTTGAATGTATAAGGGAGACCCATAGGTAACGTCTCTATTGAACCTGCCACAGCCCTTCCAATGCTAAAATTCATCTGAAGGATGATATCATGTCATCACTGAGAACCAATACTAGAGACAATGCTACCTGAAAGCTTTGTTTGCACCCAACCATAATATTTCATTTTGTCGTTGGATCAGCAACATACATTCCTGAGAGTAGTGAATTGCAAAGCACCTACATCTACTATTAAATAGGAGTACTGTAATCACATTCTGATTTAGTAACATACTATTCTTAGCAATAGTGTCAATGTAATAGAAGGGTTATTTTACTGGTCAAGATCACTTCACGTTTTGCTTAAAATAGTTTATACGATAGGTTTTGCTACGACATACAATGACATTCACTCCCGGTTTTCATGACGGCATGGAGATGCTTAGGTTTATTCTATCTTATTACCCTAATTTTTTATGAATTTTTAACCCTCTTTCATATTAATTACTGGCATCTCGTCACCTTGTATAGGCACTGTGTGTACTTCATAAGAAAACTATGAATTTCCACTCATGCTGTTCTCGTTGAAAAATTTCTTCATTTGACCTTCCCTTATCCTAAAGGCATAATGCCTACCCAGCCATGTACTTTGGAAAACAAAGACTGGATAAGATTGCCTTTAAATATTTAAGAGCATAAGAAAAATTTCACATTATGTACCTAATATCTCATTACAAACAAAAATATAAGTCATTACTGAGAATGTTCTTCTCTTAATTTTTTCTTTCCAGTTTTGAAGCTTCAGGAACAAAACTTGGATAAGATGGCTTAAAGCTAGTGTCCATCATCACCAGATACAAAAGAAAAAAGATTATTGCCCAGGTCAGTTGTGGTTGAAATTACTGGTCCGGTAGAAAGTAATTTTAATGCCTCAGGTCAATCAATTCAAAATATTTCTCAATGGATTCCAGATCTACAAGTTAATACTTTGATCTTGGAAATTGCCTGATATTTGTAGAAAAATGCAATTCTAATACTGTATTAAAATTAGTTACTTCTATAATCACCTGATATTCATATTGCTTTTGTCTCTGTAAGCTTGGTCATGTCAATGCTACCCATTAAAAATAAAAAATAAAAAAAATACCTGTCTACTGACAATAACATGCTGTTCATGTTATATCATCTTTAGATTCAAGTAAAAATAATTCCTCTTGATGACAATAGTAAGTGGGGAGGAGGATGAGTATGTTTGTGAACATCTAGTGTATATAGAAATAAAATATCAAAATTTTATTTATTTCTAAGACCATCCCCTGATGTTCACATTGCTGAATCCAACACTTTAGTGGTGGTTGGTAACCAGTGAAAGAGAGACAGGGCATCTAGTTTCCCATAATCAATCAAATAAAGTCCTAGACCTACCTGTAGTCTATGCTTTTGGATACTCTTAAACACTAGCTTGAAATTTCTAAATACTATTTTATCACCTAATTACTCATCTACTTTATAAAAAAAAAAAAAAAAAAAAAAAAAAAAAACTTGATACCTGGGAAGTAAATATAAAATTTACAAATTCAAGAAATTAAAATTTTGAAAGGTTACTAGTCCATAACGCCAAAGCATATATGTACCAAACTAAAAATTAAATTCACAATATTATCACACTACATCCAAACAACCACTATAGGCCCTAAGGCCCAGCAATTGAGACCAAAAAAGTATGACGTATAGTGAAATGCCTATTTGGTACACCATTGAGGTACCTCTAAATTCCTTTCAAAATTAAGATTCAGCAAATATCTGAGCTTGACTGGTAGTTATAATTCCTTTAACATGAACCCTAATTTTCAAAAAAAAAAAGGGATAAAAACACCTTAAAATAAAAAAGGCCTACTTTCAGATATTGGTTGCAGTTCACGGAGTTGTTTTCCAATCCCAAAGTCAACAGAAATAAATATTTTCCTGTTAGATCTTAAGGGAACCAGCTGCCATATATTACGATTTGCTTCAAAATTTTTAATTTCTATGTATGTTTTAGATATCTATTATGCACTCTTCATATTAAAATTTTATCTGATTCAGACCAACAATTTTTTTTTTCTTTTAATAAATGTGATTTTCTTATTTTTTTTTTTACAAATTTTCATTTCTGTCTATTGAAAAATATCATATCTATTTATTTGTGAATTGTTACTTGATAAATTTATTATAAATAAATTTTTTTTTTTGATAAGAGAATTCAGATATTCCACGCCTGTTTCTGTTACCTAACCGCGCAAATAAGGAGGGCTCACTACATTTCATCGAGAGGAGTGGTATATGATCAAGACCACCATTTTGGCACATAAGGGATAAGCGGTTATTTAGTGATGCTTTCTTCTGTAAGAGGAAGGAAATAAGGATTAATGCTATCATGTCGGTCTTCTACTTAGCAATCCAGATGTCTAAAATAGTGGCTAGAAATGTGGGAAGACTAGGGTTCCATAACAGAAGGATCTAAAGTAAATAAAGAATTTGAGGGTCTACAAAAGGATTTTGAAGCTGGGATGTGCCATGTACCATCAGAACCCTTACTGAATGGTGCACTAGATCCATTAGCTACCATTTGACCCCTTACGGTAATGTTTGAAATACGATAGGTTAAGCCTGAAAAATTACCTTCAATTGAAGACTCAGTTTTCCGAGTTTCCAAAAAAGAAGTTTATGACATTAAGAGCTTTATAAGGTCACGACTCAAACTCGATAGGACTAGCAAAGTCAAAAAAAAAAGTGGCATTACCATCATCTTCCCTTCAAAATCAATATACCTAGTCTTTTGCTTTCCCCTTGAACTAAAAGTAAGCTTTATTTTACACTTTGAACTTTAATCTGATTAGCAAACATGAAATGACAAATTCGAAGGTAATTTGAATTTTTCCTAGATACAAACCTTAGCTATTTATAGGGGTATAGTTTCAGCAAAAGCTGAAAGGACGAGCCATTCAATTTTAGCGAGGGTTAACCACCCATCCCGCTAGTTAGCGGGGGTTAGCCTGCTACCCCTCCCACTCACCCACCTGTGATTGCACTCACTTCACTTGGAGATAGAACTTCAAGGGGGACAGGGTTGGTGGGCAAGTACAGTAGACCCCCGCCATACGACATTAATCCGTTCTGGAGTTGGTATCGTATGGTGAAAATGTCGTATGGCGGGCAATAGAATAGCTAATGCGTGCAAAATCCCAGGTAAAAACCTTGAAAATTAGTACGTAACAAAATAGTACAATAAGCACTGTACTACAGTATACTTATATATAATATACATGTACTGTACAGTATATAATTAAATAACATTACACGTATAAATAAAAATTATATACTGTACTGTAAAGGGAAAATTAAATCTTATTTACCTTTGGAGTGACGTGACTTGAGCTGGTAGTGGGTGGAGGCAGAGGGGGGGAGGAGGCCGTAGATATAAAAAAGTATCAATGCTAATTATGTACACTTAATAATAAATTTATTCATACTATTAAACACTTAAAATTAAAAATGCTTTTTTTTTTATAATTTTTGTCTTTTGAAATTTTTTTTATGATTTTTTTTTTTAGAAAATTACTCTTTTTTAGCTTTGTCAATAGAATCACTTATCATCATTGCTTTCTGACACTTCTCTTTTGGAGAAATATCTATCCAAAGAAGCCTGTTTCTGACGACTCCTCAAAATGTTTCTAAAATGACTCATACACTTGTCATTAACACTCTCCAGAAGACAGCCTGTGTGAAGTTTTTCTGTTTTTTTTTTTTTTTTCAATGAATCTCGTAAGGTTTTCATACCAACCGATAGCTTCCCTTATTTCTGCCGATGTCGTTTCTTCAGTCTCCTCCCCGTCCTCGTCACCACTAGAGCTGTGCTCTTCTTGAATGATGGTCAATTGCATTGCCTCCAACTCCTTCAAGTCTTCAGTCGTAAGCTCCTCCCTGTACTCCTTGATAAGGTTATCGACGTCAGCCTCATCGACAACAAGCCCATGCACATGCCTTCTTCGTATTTCTTTAATATCTCCAGCTTCGTTTACATAGTAATCATCTTCTTATTTTTCCCTTTAACATCACTAGCAATCTTGGGACCCATGGCTAACGAATTAAAGTTGGAATTAAGCACTAAAATGCACAAAAAATACGATATCGCAAGCACTCACACGAGATCAAGTCTTTACGAAACGCACAAAAGAATCTGAACTGAACGCGTGATTAACAAAGAGAGACCGAGGCAGCATTGTAGGAGGGATTTCGGCCAATAGCGTATCAGCATCTTAGTGACGCCGTGACGCCGACGTGTTAGTGGAGGGTCGGGATTCAATGAGTCTGTGAATCCGTGTAGATATTGTGTTCTTTATGACCCTCCTCTTGGTTCTGCCCGTGCTTACGAAGAGTGAGGACACTCAGGGCCGAGCTGTTGCTGTTCTCGAGGTAGTGCCTCAAACACCTTACTGGGCATAGTAACAGATGATCTAGGTTGTCGGTTACAGAGCGAAGACTCCATATCCGGAAGAATTCGAACCTAGGATCCGAAACTCCCGGATTCTGAGTCTTTGCAACAAACTCAGGGACAAAGCTGAAGCTTACTTCTCCCCATCCCATTGAATGACTCTGCAAATCCATGTAGAGATTATGTTCTTCGTGACCCTCTACTTGGTTCTGCCTGTGCTTCAAAGAGTGAGGACATTTTGGACCGAGCTGCTGCTGTATTCTTAAGGTAGCGCCTCAAACACCTTATTGGGCATAGTAACAGATGATCTGGGTCATCAGTTACAGAGCGGAGACTCCATATCCGGAAGGATTGGAACCTAGGATCCGAAACCCCCGGATTTTGAGTCTTTGCAACAAACTCAGGGACGAAGCTGAAGCTTACCTCTCCCCATCCCCTTGAATGGGGTATGTCATAAGAGAGACCATGAAATTCGGTAACTCGTTTGGCTGATGCCAAGGCGAGTAGGAACACCTTCTTCCAAGTCAGGTGGCGATCTGTTGCCTGGTGTAATGGTTTGTACGGAGATCTCTTTAGAGACTGAAGAACTTGAACCACGTTCCAAAGGGGAAGTCTTACTTCCGACTGAGGACAGGTAAGTTAATAACTTTGTATGAGAAGGGAAAGTTCCAGCGATGAGGAAATGTCCATTCCTTTCAGTTTAAAGGCGAGACTCAAGGCAGAGCGATAGCCTTTAACCACTGAAACTGAAAGACGCATTTCTTCCCGCAAATACACGAGAAACTCCGCTATTGCTGGAATAGTGGTATCGAGTGGATCAAGACCCCTTCCATGACACCAACTACAGAAGACATTCCACTTTGCCTGGTAGACTGAGGCTGGAGATCTTCGCAGATATCCAGACATCCTTTTTGCAACCTGTTGCAAAAATGCCTTCTGTGTGAGAAGATGCTGGATAGTCTCCATGCGTGAAGACGTAGCGAAACTACTGCCTTGTGGTAGATATTGATACAGTATGTGGTTGTCTGTGTAGATTGTGTCGTGGAGGCATTTCTCTTGGGAGCTCTGTCAGAAGCACCAGAAGGTCCAAGAACCATTACGCATGATGCCATAGCGGAGCTATGAGGGTCATTGAAAGATCGACCGATGTTCTGGTCTTGTCGAGTACTCTTCTAATCCGACAGAACGGTGGGAATGCGTATGCATCAATGTTGTCCCACCGTTGTTGGAATGCATCTTGCCAGAGAGCCTTGGGATCTGGGACTGGAGAGCAGTACAGCGGAAGCCAGAAATTCAGGGCCGTTGCGAACAGATTCACTGTCAGAGAACCCCAAAAAGTCAAGATTTTGTTGGCTACTAGATGATCCAAAGACCATTCGGAACCAACTATCTGCGATGCTCTGCTCAGATTGTAAGCAAGCACATTCCTCTTGCCTGGAATGATGGGGGCTGACACTGAGATCGAATGGACTACCGCCCATCTTAGTATCTCTACTGCTAAAAAGTACCTCCTTGGTTCATGATGAAAGCCACTACCATGGTGTTGTTGCTCATAACCACCACCGAGTGACCAGCCAGAATTGGTGGAATTCTTGAAGGGCCAGAAAGACGGCTTTCATCTCTAAGAGACTTATGTGAAGGTAGTTTTCAGACTCTGATCAAAGGCCTGAGGCCGTGTGGTGCAGCGAGCGGGCCTCCCACACCCTTCCTTTGATGCATACGAGAACAGCATAAAATCGGGAGGAGGGACGAGAAGATCGACACCCTTCAGCAGATTCTCGTCTGCTATTCACCATCCGAGGTACGTCTTTTCCTCTGATGCCATGGGAATCACGATCCCATGGGAATCAAAGTCCAGAGAATCGGAGGAATTGGACTTCAGACGCCACTGGAGGGAATGAATCCTGAGGCGACCGTTGGGAACTAGAAGGGCCAAGGATGATAGATGTCCAAGGAGACTTAGCCACTTCCGGGTTGGGAGCTCTTCTTATCTGAGGAAAGAGCTTGCTAATTTTCTCAGCCTTGCTATCCTGCGATCTGATGAGAAGGCTTTGTGCAGGTTGGTGTCTAATACCATGCCCAGGTACACCAGTCTTTGAGTGGGAAGCAGGGAAGACTTCTCGAGGTTTACCAAGATCCCCAGATTTTGGCAAAGCTTCAGAAGTTTGTCTCGGTGCTGAAGAAGGGTTGCCACGATCAGCCAGTCGTCCAGGTAGCAAAGGAGATGGATGCCAAACCTGTGAGCCCAGGATGACACTAGGGCAAACACTCTTGTGAAGACCTGGGGTGCTGTGGAAAGGCCGAAACACAGCACCTTGAACTGGTATGTTTTGTTGTCGATGTTGAATCTCAGCTACTTCCTTGAAGACGGATGGATTGGTATCTGGAAGTATGTCTTTCAGATCCAGTGTACACATGGAGTCCTGTGGTCTTATCACTAGTCTGACCGTGTCTGCCATCTCCATTCTGAACGAAGTCTGTTCGACAAACTTGTTAAGAGCTGAGAGGTCGATGGCTGGCCTCCAGCAACCAGACGCCTTTTTCACAAGAAAGAGTCGACTGAAGAAGCCTGGGGACCCGTCGAGGACCTCCTGGCGAGTGCCCTTCTCCAACATGGTCTGGACTTTGGCTCGAAGGGCCTGCCCCTTTGCTGATTCCATAGCAAAGGAGCTCATAAGCACTGGATTCTTGGTCAGTGGAGGGAGAAATGAAATGAACGAGACGTGATATCCTGAGCGAATCACGGAGACCGTCAAGGGTTTGGCCCTGAGCTACATCCACCTGGTCCAGCAGCTTTGAAGACATCCCCCTACTGGTGGACGAGCAGTGGGATGACCTCTCCTAGCATTTGCGTTTTTTACCGCCACCTCTCTGACATTTGCCTCCACGGATGGACTTGCTGCCTTTCCCGTCCTTAATAGGAAAGGGCTTCTTAGACACCTTAAGCTTGGGGATGGCTGCCGTTTTCTTCGATGATGCTTTTCCTTGGCTGGTCTTTGGAGGGGCTGGTGGTCTGTAGAGCCGAGCTGTAAGGGCCCTATGAAGGAAGGAGTCCATGTTGGACTTCTTCCACCTTTCCGCAGCCTACTTGACATTCCTAGGCTCAAAGAAGGACTCCTCCATGGAGGAGCTTCGAAGCCAAGTGATCTCAGTGTTCGGGACCTGCTGGTGAAATCTTTCGGACATCGCATCCCTACGTTTCAGAATAGTGTTAGCCCACAGGGTCACTACTTGGTGACCCAGAACTCAATGGTGCGAGTGCCCGAGAAAAGGAAGGTCTCCAAGGCCTTCCTGATACGATCCTTAGAGAAATCCTCGGTTCGCACCAGGATTCCTATTGATCCTAATCAATGATTCAGCCACGAAGTAGCCTGCATGGCATACTTCGCAACCTTCTCTTGGTTTAGGATCTCAGATGCTGAGAGAGAGAGACCTGACGTGAAGAAAGCCTCTCAAGAGAGACTCCCTTGGTCAGCTCTTCCAAGGAGTGGTGGTGTGACATAGTTGAGACTGTCTCGTCCATGATGTCATAACATCTCTTCTGGCTAACACCCGAAGGTGGGAGGAGTTTAGCGGACGAGGAACAGCGGAAAGACTCGGGAGATAAAAGACAGTTGGAAGGCAATCTTACGCAAGAAACCCTTCAGCCCCCGGGACCAGGGCAGAGCTGCACTGGCCTTAGGAGGCTTTTGGGTACCTAAGAAACGGTCTAGGACAGTGTCCTTACCTTCTTGAGGGGCTGTTTCCCGATCCAGTAACCCGTTAAGGGTCTTCATGATAGACCAACCTGCCAAATGGTATGTTCCAACTCTCTCTAGTCGTCGTCCGAAGCTGGGCTGGCAGCAAGATCTTCATCCACCAACAAGGTCTCACCCCGGGGTGGGTCGTGGTCATTAACAGTTAGACTGACTCGGCTCCTAGACCCCTCCAAGGGGTTCTGGGTCCTAGAGTAGGACTTGAAAATTGTCTTAAGAGTCCTTAGATTCCCTTCTAGGAGGGAATAAAGGCTCTAAGACAGAAGGTCTCAATGAAGTGACCTTCTCAGAAGGAAGAGAACGAGGAGCTGAAGGTGAGGCTATGTTCTCTCCTTGGGGTCTTTCCGTCGGTGACGGGAGGGAAGAGTCCAACACTGACTCTTCCATCTGGGTGCCTTTAGCAACGGTGGACGAGGCATCAAGGGGCCGAGACGATGATGCAACCTCAGGGGAGGATTCTGCTCTATGAATCCTGACTGGAGTCAGTTTGGCTCTTGTTGATGAGACCTTATCAGGAAATCCCCTCTTCCTCTTCAGGGAGGAAGAGGCAGTCGTAGTCCTAAGTCCCGGATCGGCTGAAACCGCTGGGGCTTCAGATGTATATGCCGGAAGCAACGGGTTGAAGGCTTGAGATACTGCCTTAACCAGGCCGTTGAACCACGGCTGCTTACTTATCGAAGCACTCTCCGATAGATCCCTTGAAGGGAAAGAGGTAGAAAAGTCCGTCGGTGGTGTCTCCACACCAGACGCTAACGACTTCGGGATTGTTTTTGGTTGTAGTTGGTGATCCTCTCTTGCCAGAGGATGAGGTGGCCAATGACACGTTGGAGAGCGATGAGAAAACACCTGCTCTAGACGCGTTGATCGATGGCTTGAAGATTGATAGAAAGAGTGTTCTCGCGTTGCAGAGAGATACCGGGGTAACGTGGGGTCGATCAATACCGCTGCACAAGAGGCAGGATGGTTTGAAAATAATCCTTTTGGAGGCGACTCACGCGTCGCTAGTAGAGAAGGTTGAACAGGTGAGTGAACGCGTTCCACCGGAGAGCGACGCGATGGTTTAAAAACGTTCTGAACCATGGGCGAACACTGGTTCGTTGGATGATCGAGCGTTTCTCGAAACGGAGAAAGTCTACGCGACTCATGAATACGTTGAGGCGAACGCCGCCGAATGGGTGATCGCTGACGAGCAAGCAATTGCTGAGAAGCAGGTAAATGCTGACGGGCTGGCAAATGTTGTCGAGCAAAAGAATGCTGCCAAGTAGGCAAACGTTGTCAAGCAGGAGAACGCTGCTAAGTATGCGAACGCTGCCAAGTAGACAAACGCTTACGAGCAAACGAACGCTGCAGCGCAGGGGAACGATAATGGGTTGGTGACCACTGATGGGCAGGTGAACACTTCCGACCAGGCGACCGTTGACGGGCCAGCAATTTCCGAAGAGGAGGTTATTCCCGCGTTGTCGGCGATTCTCGTGTAGTGAACAATTCACAAGCGAACAAATGTTTAGTAGGAGTATGAGACGTTCCATGTCGATGGTTAGACGATTTACGCGTTGGAAGAGGCCATTCACGTGTAACCCCACGTTTAGGTGGTGCCCGAGAAGTCACTCACTGACGCTGGTCAGGCAACTGTCGAGCTAGACGCGTTGGTGTAGACATAGCTTGATGACGATGGTCGGGTGATTCAAGAGTTTAAAGCGCCGGAGAATACGATTCACAGGTAACCGACCTTACCAGTGGTACACGAGAAATCGCTCATTGACGATGGTCAGACGAAACACGAGTATGATGACGACGGTTAGGCGATTTACGAGGTGAATGCGTAGGCGATTCATGCTCTGCTGGACGATGGAGAGACTGTCAAGTAAAAGAATGTTGGGCAAGAGCCTGGTGAGACGTAGAGCAATGAGACGAGGTCGGAGGCGGAGGCAAAGGTTGAACAATCTCTTCCGAAGAAGAAGACGGAGGAGGAGTGGAAGCGAAGAGACTCCTCTTGGCCGATGGAGCAGGACCACCCTGAAGGCAGAGAGGAGGACGGACACGGCGAGGTCGCCTGCTGCTGACGCGACGATGAAGGAGAATGGGATCAGCAGGCTGATCAACAGCAGCCTCCAAAGAGGAGTCTCTATGTGAGACCCTTTATTATGAAGGGAAACATTTGTCGGAGAGACATGCCTCGGACTTTGCTCTCCCACTGAAGGATGTTCGTCAGGGGAAGGAGAGAAGACCTCGGCAGTGAAAGATGGTGAAGCGAACGCAGCAGCAGGAGGAACAACTGACGAGCTCCCCGGCACAACAACGTCGATAATGGACAAAGGGTCAACGTCCGAAGATAACTCAGCACACCGGCACAAAAACTGCAGCAATGCCTACTGGGAAGGATCACCGGGCAAACCCAATGACAGCCACAACTGTAAAAAAGGAGAAAGAGAGACATCCTTACTCGGGGGGAGAGCCGGGGCAACTCCACTAGGGGAGGTTACACTGTCTCTCGAGGACCGAGGTTGGCCGGGGGCTAAATGGCCTACACTACTAATCGTCGGCTCCCCAGAGGAAGCCATCTGAGTTGGAGCTTGGGAGGAAGGTCGAGAGACGGAGGAAGAAGCCTTGGGTTTCTTCTGATTCGAAGCAATCTTTGAAGGGGAAGTCCCGTTTAGACTCCTTCTTCCGCCTACGCCCATACTTTTCCCTATGGGAGGAAGACCACTCCCGACACTCAACACAATTGTAATCAATATCACAGCTCTGTCCTCTGTAGACAGGGCAAAGGCTGTGGGGATCTGTTTCTACAGCAGACATGAACTTCCCGCAAGTGTCATTCAGTTCCCGTACAAGTCCGCATGGCAGTAGATAAACACAGCACGCACACTCATACACTGAAAAGAAAAAGAAAAAAAAAAAGATTAATGGCAGTCCTCAAATTGGAGAGAATGAAGGTCGGTGACAACCGCATTCCATCCGAGCCCAAAGTAAAGTGAGCGCAATCACAGGTGTGTGAGTGGGAGGGGTAGCAGGCTACTCCCGCCATAAAGCGCCGCTAACTACCGGGATGAGTGGTTAACCTTCGCTAAAATTTAGTGGCTCGTCCTTTCAGCTTTTGCTGAAAGTACACCACTATACATAGCGTGGTTTGAATTCCAGTTACGGAAAAAACATACTTTACTTTTCAAAGAGGACAACGAGACCTTCACACTACAGTACTCGCAAAAAAAATGTGAAATAAAAATTGTACCAAGCCGGAGATACAAAGAGAATGCGGATAAGGATCATCTAAAAACAATTCCTTTGCGATACTATGCAGAAATTGTTAACAAACCTGGGAGAACACATCTTTAAACCACAAAACGAAATAAAAAAAAATACCGACAAGCTGGAGCACATCTTAATACTGTTACAAGTCGATTTGAAGACTAAATAAGATTATAAAACATGCATAGCATGTTATTGTCAGCAAATGCCGTTAGTCTCATTATTTCCAAGATGCATTAATATAATGGAAGGAAAGGAAAAGGATAATTTTTCAATTTATGGGTAATGTTGATACAGTATAACCAAGCTTCCAGAGACAAAAGCAGTATATACATCAGGGGAGGTTCATAGAAATAATTATCAGTATTTTCCTCCATGTAATACAGTAATCACTTCTTTTATTTACAGATCAGATGCAGAAATACCACCCATCTATTCCATGCTGTACTATTTGAAAATTAAGGTTTAGCAAGCCAGTAAAAGGGTTACAAGATAACAATACAAAAGAGCCAACAAAAAAAAAGTGAAAAGGGAAATATAGATTAAATGTGTCAAGAAAAATTTCACATAAAATCCACCTTAATCTGCACAAGCAATTTTTTTCTTAATAAAACAAATGACAAATAAAAAGTAAATCGTAATTTGTAACGAAATAAGCAAAACCTAAATTTACTTACGAATATGCAGGTAATGAGGTAATGCTGAAATTATTCAGCAGTGATGGTACAACTCACTTAATAGGATGAACTTCATAACTTTCATACATCCTTTCAGTCAATATTATCATTAGATTATTATAAAGAACTGTACAACAAAACTACTTCAACATTACTTGCGATGTACAGTAATATCTTCTCTATCAACACCAGAACTGATTCCTGAAAAACCATTTAAAACTTACATTTCAAACATGGCAATTCTCAGAGATCCTAGAGCCTGGTAACCTTTCCTAGAATTCATCCAGCAATCTCAAGATTATTGGACATAATGTCATTACATTATTATATCAGTTCTACACAGTCTTGAAAGTTAGGTAAAATTTTCATTCCCTGATAAAATTCCCTGTTAAAAATACAAATTTAAAAGTACTTTACAGTACTGTGCTACATTATATTTTCTTCAAAAGAAGATTAAGAAAATCAGTGGAAAAATACAATGACTTTTAAACTGACTGCTTCTACAAAACAACCTCAAAACGTATTAACTCCAAGAAAAAAGCAATAATAATTTCATAAATAAATGTACAGTAATTATTTATCAACAATAAAAATGGCATTAGTACAAAAATGTTTCATTTCTTAATTAAAACAATTATGATAATTTTTGGTAATAGCATAAAAACATAGAAGTATGAAAGCTACAATTAAATAAATTATCTAATTTTCAAATTAGAACAAATTAAACAACACATTTTCGAGTTATGCATTTCTCAACCAAATGTAGTAAAAAATCTAACACTAGTTATAACCTATAGAAAAACATTGCAATAATAATACTAAAAATCCTTCACATTGCCTAAGTGCTAAAAACTAATTACTTCATTTCTCTTTAATGATAGAGGACAAACAAAATTACCTGTAAAATTTTAGGACATACCTAGAGAAGCCAGGACAGGAGTATTTGCTGGGATGCCATACCAAGCACTTGGAAGCTTTCCAGCTTCTTCGCAAGAATCTACTACTTTTGGTAAGAAATTGGGTGGCAAGCCTGCTTCTTGGAGTAAATCATGGTTCCAATCCTTCAAAGTGCAAAATTAAGAAAAACAAATTTACAATTACTGTCTTCTTGAATAAAACATATGTTTTACTTCATAAGGCCAGTCTATCATCATTCAAAAGATCACATGTATTGTCAAAATTTATTTTCCATTAGAAAAGTTAGTGTGGACTAATTTTGTCAGTCTTAGTTCTTTTGATTAAAATGAACTCTTGATTATTCTCCAAATGAGAAAAATGATTGACATTGTACAGTATTTCAATCTTGATACAGATCAGGATTTGAGAAGGATTCAAAGTAAAAAATATTATCCTTTATCTCAAAAATGAAAATATATAAAACTAACCACTTCAATTGTTATCTATTTTCATTCTAAGCCATCCTAAGAGGAATTTCTGAAATATATAGCTACACTCCCATCAAAGTGATCAATTAAAAGTTTTGAAAAAAAGGGGTTTTGATTGTGGGTTTTGAGAAGGTGTTGTGTGGTTACCATGGAATTTCTTGTAATGGCTAGAACAGGATATCCATTAAGTCTTACCCACCATTGGGGCAGCGTATCTATGTATAAAGTACAGATTCAGTGCGTGTAAAGGAAACCCATGTGCTCAAACACTATTTAGCACCTCATAGCACCTCTAATTTTGAATTTGTCTGCTAAGTGATGACACGTCATCCACCAACACCCAATCGTAACTCTGGAAACAATGCTTACCCGAGCAATTGTTTCTTTACCGGCAACTATCTTTTCAAAAGATTACGTCTCAGTTATGTTTCACTTCCCTTAACAATCATTGGGAGGTAGTATGGTCTTCAGAACAAAATTGTACCTCCACAATAGAGAGGTTTTCCTTTTGACAAAACTCCTTTTTTAGTGTCAGATTGCTGCATTTTTCCATGAACCATAGCAAAATCTAAGCTAGATTTGTGCACCACAAGGGTCAAGTTACCTATACCCAAGCAAATGCAAAATTCATGCTTACATGTGTGAAAGGAAATTACTAAAAAGTCAATCTAATTACCTCAGTATAGGAAATTCCTGTAGAAAGAGCTGGATGATAATTATCATAGTGCCTCTGCAGAGAGACCCATTAAGGATCCCTCACTTTAACCCTTTATCCCCCAATTGATACTATAATTGAGCTGAACAAAACAAATGCATGTTGAACCACTTAAATTTGCTTCAAGTAATATCTGTAAACACACTATGTATGCCCCAAATAATCCATAAAGCTCTGGATATCCTGAAATTACATATTTACAGTTACTCCCCAGCTATTCACGAATCAATATTCGCTAAATCGTAGATTTGCAAGGTTTTCTGTAGAGCATAGATACTAAATATTCAAGAAAATTTTACCTATCTGCGAAATATTTTTCTTTCAATTCGGTAAATAAACAACAGATTTATTTGCACTGTTTGTACATTGGAGCATTCATGATCTGATTGCCTAAATAAGTATATTTGTCACAAACTTCTAACGTTATTTCATTAAAAACAAGCGGATTGGGGTCCTTGACGTTAATGCACATTAGCTTGGTCTTTTTGTTGTTAACCTTCATATCATATTCCTTACAATACTTCAACACATTTTGAAATTTCCACCTTATACCTAATTCTGTGGTGCTGACTAAACAATACTACTGAACAGACTTAACACACCATTAAATCCCATATACATAAATGGAGCAGTTACATAAACTACTTAAGGAGCAAATTAACGCATACTGAATGAAACAGAGAAAACAAATTACAATACTATATTGAGACCTACACCCATCACATCACAAATCACAACTGTACAGGTTATCAAACAAAAATCTTAAATGTCCTTGGGTATAAAAGCTGAAGAACACTCAATACCTAAAAATTATTAACAACCTAGAAGATTCTTAAGTTATTGTGCAGGTTCAATAACTTTCCCAAATCTTTTTTATAATATCAATATGAGTATGTAATATCTTGGGATGTGCCTTCAAATTGTCTACTCAAATCCAACCAGAAACTTTTTAATTAATTGCCAACACACCTGTCGTTGGTTAATGTTGCTGCTTTCATATAAAGATGTGGCAATATTTGTGAAAGAAAAGGGGGTAGCGGATACGGCATTACCTTTTCAGGATCGAGTATTTGCAGGATTTGCCAAAAATCTGTCACAAGCAGTCCCTGATGTGTGCCTTGAAGCATGGTAAAAACAGGTCCCTAAACTTAACCACCTAGCCTTTGGCAATCACACAAAAAAAGATCACCCAAGTATCACAGGGCTTTGATAAATCAACTATACAATTGACCAATAGGGATAAACAAAGAACAAGCACTACTTTGGAATTAATAACTCAATCAAAACAAGAAAAGCACCATGTGGAAAACAGATAAAAAACCCTGCATAAAATGGATAATTACAAACATCAAAACATTTTTTTTTCATCCCTAACTGTTCTGATTATACGGATATAAATACAGATGTCATTCAGTAAAAAAAAATGCATGCTAGTTTTGAGCAACTACACAAGAATCATATCAGCCAAATATTAGGAAATTTCATAGGGGTAAAGGAAAAAAGAGTAAAGTGCAGAAATAAAACTCAATGTAAGAGAATACTAGAACAGACTGGCATTTGCAATAAATGAGATGATGCACAAAAATCCAAAGATGAAACTGAAAAATCTTGGCACTGTTGCACTATGAAATAACCACTAAATCTAAGAAGTTGGGTGGCAAGATAAGAGAGCTGAAGCAAGTAAAATGTTGAAAAATGTTATTTTCATTAGTAAAATAAATTTTTGAATATACTTACCCGATAATCATGTAGCTGTCAACTCCGTTGCCCGACAGAATTCTACGGACGGGATACGCCAGCGATCGCTATACAAGAGGGGGGTGTACTCACCAGCGCCACCTGTGGCCAGGTACTGCAGTACTTCTTGTTGACACCACCTCAATTTTTCCTCGGTCCACTGGTTCTCTATGGGGAGGAAGGGTGGGTCAATTAAATCATGATTATCGGGTAAGTATATTCAAAAATTTATTTTACTAATGAAAATAACATTTTTCAATATTAATCTTACCCGATAATCATGTAGCTGATTCACACCCAGGGAGGTGGGTGAAAACCAGTGTACATGTATATCAAGAAGCTAAGTATCCCGTATTTCATATTATCAGTTATTCAAAATAACAATGAAATTATAAGTACCTGGTAAGGAAGTCGACTTGAACCATTACTCTGCCTTTAATAAGTTCGTCTTCCTTACTGAGCGCAGCGTTCCTCTTAGGAGGCTGAACAACTCCAAGGTGCTGAAGTATAAAGGGCTGCAACCCATACTAAAGGACCTCTACACAACCTCTAACCTAGGCGCTTCTCAAGAACGAATTGACCACCCGCCAAATCAACTAGGATGCGGAAGGCTTCTTAGCCTACCGTAACAACCCAAAAACAACAATAAAAGCATTCAAGAGAAAGGTTAAAAAAGGTTATGGGATTAAGGGAATGTAGTGGCTGAGCCCTCACCTACTACTGCACTCGCTGCTACGAATGGTCCCAGGGTGTAGCAGTTCTCGTAAAGAGACTGGACATCTTTGAGATAAAATGATGCAAACACTGACTTGCTCCTCCAATAGGTTGCATCCATAATACTCTGCAGAGAACGGTTCTGTTTGAAGGCCATCGAAGTAGCTACAGCTCTCACTTCGTGGGTCCTTACCTTCAGCAAAGCAAGGTCTTCATCCTTCATGTGAGAATGAGCTTCTCTAATCAGAAGCCTTATGTAATACGAAACTGCGTTTTTGGACATAGGCATCGAAGGTTTCTTGATGGCACACCATAAGGCCTCTGATTGTCCTCGTATAGGTTTTGACCTTTTAAGATAGTACTTTAGAGCTCTGACAGGGCAAAGAACTCTCTCTAGCTCGTTACCCACCATGTTGGAAAGGCTAGGAATTTCGAACGATCTAGGCCAAGGACGTGAAGGAAGTTCATTTTTTGCCAAAAACCCAAGCTGTAAGGAACATGTTGCTGTTTCGGATGTGAATCCTATGTTCCTGCTGAAGGCGTGAACCTCACTAACTCTTTTGGCTGTTGCAAGGCAGACGAGGAAAAGAGTTTTGAGAGTAAGGTCTTTGAAAGAGGCTGACTGGAGAGGTTCAAATCTAGGAGACATAAGGAACCTTAAGACTACGTCTAGATTCCAGCCTGGAGTGGACAAGCGACGTTCTTTAGAGGTCTCGAAAGACTTAAGGATGTCCTGTAGATCCTTGTTGGAGGAAAGATCCAAGCCTCTGTGGCGGAAAACTGATGCCAACATACTTCTGTACCCTTTGATCGTAGGAGCCGAAAGAGATCTAACATTCCTAAGATGTAACAGGAAGTCAGCAACTTGGGTTACAGAGGTATTGGTAGAGGAAACTGCATTGGCTCTGCACCAGCTTCGGAAGACTTCCCACTTGGATTGATAGACTCTACGAGTGGATATCCAACTTGCTCTGGCAATCGCTCTGGCTGCCTCCTTCGAAAAGCCTCTAGCTCTAGAGAGTCTTTCGATAGTCTGAAGGCAGTCAGACGAAGAGCGTGGAGGCTTGGGTGTACCTTCTTTACGTGAGGTTGACGTAGAAGGTCCACTCTTAGAGGGAGAGTCCTGGGAACGTCGACCAGCCATTGTAGTACCTCTGTGAACCATTCTCTTGCAGGCCAAAGGGGAGCAACCAACGTCAGCCGTGTCCCTTCGTGAGAGACGAACTTCTGAATAACTCTGTTGATGATCTTGAACGGCGGGAATGCATATAGATCGAGATGGGACCAATCCAGCAGAAAAGCATCCACGTGAACTGCTGCCGGGTCTGGAATTGGGGAACAGTACAATGGGAGCCTCTTGGTCATGGAGGTGGCGAACAGATCTATCGTTGGCTGACCCCACAAGGTCCAAAGTCTGTTGCACACGTTCTTGTGAAGGGTCCATTCTGTGGGGATGACTTGACCCTTCCTGCTGAGGCGATCTGCCGAGACATTCATATTGCCCTGAATGAATCTCGTTACCAGCGTGAGGTTTAGACCTCTTGACCAAATGAGGAGGTCCCTTGCTATCTCGTACAGCTTCCTCGAATGAGTCCCTCCCTGCTTGGAGATGTATGCCAAGGCTGTGGTGTTGTCGGAGTTCACCTCCACCACCTTGTTTAGCAGGAGGGACTTGAAGTTCATTAAGGCCAGATGTACTGCCAACAACTCCTTGCAATTGATGTGAAGCGTTTCCTGTTCCTTGTTCCATGTTCCCGAGCATTCCTGTCCGTCCAAGGTCGCGCCCCAGCCCGAGTCTGATGCGTCCGAATAGAGATGAAGATTGGGGGTCTGAACAGCTAACGAGAGACCCTCCTTGAGAAGGATGTTGCTCTTCCACCACATGATAGTCGTCTTCATCTCTTTGGTAACAGGAATAGAGACCACTTCGAGCGTCATATTCTTGTCCCAGTGAGCTGCTAGATGGAATTGAAGGGGGCGGAGGTGGAGTCTCCCTAACTCGGTGAACAGGGCTAACGATGATAGGGTCCCTGTTAGACTCATCCACTGTCTCACCGAGCATCTGTTCCTCTTCAGCATGCTCAGTATGCACTCTAGGGCTTGGTTGATTCTTGGGGCCGACGGAAAAGCCCGAAAAGCTTGACTCCGAATCTCCATTCCCAGGTAAACGATGGTTTGGGAAGGAATAAGCTGGGACTTCTCTAAGTTGACCAAAAGACCCAGTTCCTTGGTCAAGTCCAAAGTCCAACTGAGACTCTCCAGACAGCGACGACTTGTGGAGGCTCTTAACAGCCAGTCGTCTAAATAAAGGGAGGCTCTGATGTCCGCCAAGTGGAGGAATTTCGCAATATTCCTCATCAGTCGCGTAAACACCATAGGTGCCGTGCTTAGGCCAAAACACAGGGCTTGGAATTGGTACACAACCTTTCCAAAAACAAATCTCAGAAAAGGTTGGGAGTCTGGATGAATGGGAACGTGAAAGTAGGCGTCTTTCAGATCCAACGAGACCATCCAGTCCTCCTGCCTGACCGCTGCTAGGACCGACTTCGTCGTCTCCATAGTGAACGTCTGCTTGGTGACATAAGCATTGAGCGCACTGACGTCCAGCACCGGTCTCCAACCTCCTGTCTTCTTGGCCACCAGAAAGAGACGGTTGTAGAAGCCCGGGGATTGATGATCCCGGACTATCACCATTGCCTCCTTCTGTAACAGAAGCGACACCTCTTGATGTAACGCTAGCCTCTTGTCCTTTTCCTTGTAGTTGGGAGAGAGGTTGATGGGAGAAGTGGTCAGAGGGGGATTGCGGCAGAATGGTATCCTGTAACCCTCCCTTAGCCACTTGACAGACTGGGCGTCTGCACCTCTTCTTTCCCAAGCTTGCCAGAAGATCTTGAGTCTGGCTCCTACAGCTGTCTGGAGAGGAGGAGAGTCAATGTTTGCTTTTCGAAGACTTGATACCTTTCTTGGACCTGCCCCTGTGACCGTCTGGGCGGGTACCTCCTCGGCTGGGGGCTCTGCCACGAAAGGGCGGAATAAATCTGGTAGCAGGAGTATCAGCCATTGGGGTGCGGTAAGTTCTAGGAACTGAAGGAGCAACCTTAGCCTTCCGTGCTGAAGAGGCCACAAGGTCATGCGTGTCCTTCTGAATAAGAGCCGCAGACAATTCCTTGATAAGATCCTCAGGAAACAGGAACTTAGAAAGAGGAGCAAAAAGTAACTGTGACCTTTGGCAAGAGGTGATACCAGTGGAAAGGAAGGAGCAAAGTTGTTCCCTTTTCTTGAGGACTCCCGATACAAACATAGAGGCAAGCTCGCCGGAACCATCGCGAATTGCTTTGTCCATACAGGACATGATCAGCATGGCCGAGTCTTTGTCAGATGGGGCAGTCTTCTTGCTCAAGGCCCCCAGGCACCAGTCGAGAAAATTAAAAATTTCAAAGGCGCGAAAGACTCCCTTTAAGAAGTGGTCCAGGTCAGAAAAGGTCCAGCAGACCTTAGAGCGTCTCATAGCCGACCTTCGTGGAGAGTCAACCAAACTTGAGAAGTCAGCCTGGGCAGAGGCAGGGACCCCCAAGCCTGGTTCCTCTCCTGTGGCATACCAGACGCCCGCCTTAGACGTCAGCTTAGGAGGTGGAAACATAAAAGACGTCTTTCCCAGTTGCTGCTTGGACTGCAACCAATCCCCTAACATTCTCAAAGCTCTCTTTGAAGATCTAGCGAAGACGAGCTTAGTGTAGGCAGACTTAACAGGTTGCATGCCTAGAGAGAACTCGGATGGAGGAGAGCGAGGGGTAGCAGAAACAAAGTGATCCGGGTATAACTCTCTGAACAGAGCCAGGACCTTGCGAAAGTCAATGGAGGGTGGCAATGACTTGGGTTCCTCCACGTCAGATGAAGGATCATCCAGGTGAGCAGCTTCATCCTCAGAAACCTCATCACCTGAGGGTTGAGAAGCGAGAGGTAAAGCGGTATGCTGAATGGCTGAATCCTGAAGAGCGGGTGCATGCGCACTTGCGGATTCATCCTCAAGTCTCTGTTGAAGAGGATGAGGGCTGGTAATGACAAAGTCATGAGGCTGGGATGAAGGAGGTTCTGCGGAGGTCTGAGGAGCAAGCGTGGAGAGAGGCGACTGTTGTAAAACATGAGGCTCATGCTGCATAGACTGCGGTTCAAGTTGAATGGGAAGAGGCTCAAGCTGAGGAGAAAGTGGTAGATGCATGCGTTGAGGTGGCTGACTCATAGCATGAGGTTCCTGCCTCAAGAGTTGCGCTTGCTTCAAGGGTTGAGGTGGCTGCGCAGAGAGAGGCTCTTGTCTCACGAGTTGAGGTTCTTGAGGTGCTTGCCTCGAGAGTTGAGGTTCTCGCCTCGAGGAAAGTGGAGGTGGCTGCTGCGAGAGTTGAGGTGGCTGCCTCAAGGATGGTAGAGGTTGTCGTACCTCAAGAGGTTGCTGCCTCGAGGATGGTTGTAATGCAAGAAACTCCTGCCTCAAGGGTAGAGGAGGTTGTTGTAAAGCATAAGGCTCCTGCCCCCATTGTTGAGGAGGTTGCCGCGTGGTAAGAGGCTCCTGCCTCAAGGAAAGTGGAGGTTGCTGCACAGCGCTGGTATCTGGCAACTCCCAAAGCGGCAGCTCACGCATGGAGGTAGCTTGAGGAACCTCAACATCATACGTCTGGCAGATTGGACTGCGCAGAGGAGGAGGAGCGCTCGCAGGAGGAGGTGTATTAACCTTCTCTGCCTGAAACTCCCGCATCAACACCGCAAGCTGCGACTGCATAGTCTGCAGCATAGCCATCTTAGGATCAACAGAAGTTGAGGTCTGTTGAGGCATAGCTTTAACAGAAGTTGAGGTCTGTTGAGGCATCGCCTTACCTCTCTTAGGAGGCGTGCAGTCACCTGATGACTGCGGCGAGTCCGAGCTAGCCCAATGGCTACACCCGGGCTGTTGGACTCGTGCGGTCTGGACTTTACGCTTAAGAGGTCTTGAGACCTGAGTCCAGCGTTTTCTCTTTTCTGCAGACGAGGAAATTAAGGGCTCAATCGTCTGAGAGTGGAAGTGACGATCTCTATAAGATACGCCCGCAACCACTGAGGATACTACTGTGCGCCGATCAAGGCCTGCCGAACCCTTTTGCCCTTCGACATTGCTTCTCCCCTGGGCTTGGGAGCTTGCAAGAGGTCCCGGACTGGGAGGACGACTGGCACGCACAGAAGTATCCTCACGCGCAACACTGACACTGACACTAGCACTAGGCACAGCACTGGCACTATCACTTCCCACTGCACTTTTCACTTTAAGTTCCTTGACGTCTGCCAAGAGGAACTTGTGGTCACTCACTACCGACTCCACCTTATCGCCTAAAGCCTGAATGGCACGTAAAACATCCGACATATCAGGCTGAGCACTAATAGTAGGTTCGGGGGTAGCCACTACAGGGGGAGGAAAAGGATGAGGATCATGGGGGGATGAATAAAGCAAAGAGCGAGCCGAACTCCTCCTAACTCTCTCCCTCTCTAACTTAGTCGTATATTTAAGGAATTGAATAAAATCAAATTCCGAAAGACCGGCACATTCCTCACATCGATCATCCAACTGGCAGGATTTTCCCCGACAGTCGGAACAAACGGTGTGAGGATCAACCGAGGCCTTCGGAAGACGCCTAACACAAGTGCTAACTCTACATCGTCTTTGGGTAGGAGCTTGTGAATGGTCGGACATCTTGAATCAGAGAACAGTCAAAGGGGGTTTCCAAATTAAAGCAAAGATCGTTATACCATTAATCAAAATTAATCCAAAAGCTATCTAAGCTAAGGGAAAAGCTTCCTGTATAGCGAAAGCTGAAATCTCAGAGCAATACTTCACCAAAACCGTGAACAAAGACTCCAAAATTATAAGCGTATCCATGTAGGTCTTGCCGGAAGCACGACAGAGGAAAAATTGAGGTGGTGTCAACAAGAAGTACTGCAGTACCTGGCCACAGGTGGCGCTGGTGAGTACACCCCCCTCTTGTATAGCGATCGCTGGCGTATCCCGTCCGTAGAATTCTGTCGGGCAACGGAGTTGACAGCTACATGATTATCGGGTAAGATTAATATTGAAAAATTAACCCTTTTACCCCCAGGCTATTTGGAAATTTCCAACCCTTAACCCCCAGGGGGTTATATTTTTCCCAGCACATTTTGCAGTATATTTTTTTTAAATTGCTCTAACAGCCTTAATTTTTGTCATAGGGAGGTCAGGTTGGTCTCATTCTCTTGGAAAATGCCAGAATTTTCTCAAAATATTATCAAAAATATGAAAAATGTTATTTTTATTAGTAAAATAAATTTTTGAATATACTTACCCGATAATCATGTAGCTGTCAACTCCGTTGCCCGACAGAATTCTATGGAGGGATACGCCAGCTATCACAATACTAGAAGGGGGTGTACTTACCAGCGCCACCTGTGGCCAGGTACTCAAGTACTTCTTGTTGACACCTCCTCAATTATTCCTCGGTCCACTGGTTCTCTATGGGGAGGAAGGGAGGGTCGATTAAATCATGATTATCGGGTAAGTATATTCAAAAATTTATTTTACTAATAAAAATAACATTTTTCAATATTAAACTTACCCGATAATCATGTAGCTGATTCACACCCAGGGGGGTGGGTGAAAACCAGTGTACAAGATTAAAGGATAGCTAAGTATCCCATATTTCATATAACAGTTATCTCAAATAACAATGAAATAATAAGTACCTGGTAAGGAAGTCGAATTGAACCGTTACTCTGCCTCTTTTTTAAGTTCGTCTTCCTTACTGAGCGCAGCGTTCCTCTTGGAGGCTGAATCAACCCAAAGGTGCTAAAGTATATAGGGTTGCAACCCCTACTAAAGGACCTCTACAAAACCTCTAACCCAGGCGCTTCTCAAGAATGAATAGACCACCCGCCAAATCAAAAGGATGCGGAAGGCTTCTTAGCCTACCGTAACAACCATAAAAACAACAATAAAAGCATTCAAGAGAAAGGTTAAAAAAGGTTATGGGATTAAGGGAATGTAGTGGCTGAGCCCTCACCTACTACTGCACTCGCTGCTACGAATGGTCCCAGGGTGTAGCAGTTCTCGTAAAGAGACTGGACATCTTTAAGATAAAATGATGCAAACACTGACTTGCTCCTCCAATAGGTTGCATCCATTATGCTCTGCAGAGAACGGTTTTTATTAAAGGCCATCGAAGTAGCTACGGCTCTTACTTCGTGGGTCCTTACCTTCAGCAATGCAAGGTCTTCCTCCTTTAAGTGAGAGTGGGCTTCTCTAATCAGAAGCCTTATATAATACGAAACCCCGTTCTTGGACATGGGCCTCGAAGGTTTCTTGATGGCACACCATAAGGCTTCTGACTGTCCTCGAATAGGTTTAGACCTCTTAAGATAATATTTGAGAGCTCTGACAGGGCAAAGAACTCTCTCTAGTTCGTTACCTACCATGTTGGAGAGGCTAGGTATTTCAAACGATCTAGGCCAAGGACGTGAAGGAAGTTCGTTCTTTGCTAGGAATCCGAGCTGAAAAGAACATGTTGCAGATTCGGTCGTGAAACCAATGTTCTTGCTGAAGGCATGAACCTCACTGACTCTCTTAGCTGTTGCAAGGCAGACGAGAAAAAGAGTCTTGAGGGTAAGGTCCTTGAAGGAAGCTGACTGGAGAGGTTCGAACCTAGGTGACATAAGGAACCTTAAGACTACGTCTAGGTTCCAGCCTGGAGTGGATAGACGACGCTCTTTAGACGTCTCAAAAGACTTAAGAATGTCTTGAAGGTCCTTGTTGGAAGAAAGGTCCAAACCTCTGTGGCGGAGAACTGAAGCCAACATACTCCTATACCCTTTAATCGTAGGGGCTGAAAGGGATCTCTCATTCCTAAGATGTAGAAGGAAGTCAGCTATTTGGGTCACAGAGGTATTGGTAGAGGATATTGAATTGGCTCTACACCAGCTTCGGAAGACCTCCCACTTAGATTGGTAGACTCTACGAGTGGAAACCCTTCTTGCTCTGGCAATCGCACTGGCTGCCTCCTTCGAAAAGCCTCTAGCTCTAGCGAATCTTTCGACAGTCTGAAGGCAGTCAGCCGAAGAGCGTGGAGGTTTGGGTGCAACCTGTCTACGTGAGGTTGACGTAGAAGGTCCACTCTTAGAGGTAGAGTCCTGGGGATGTCGACTAGCCATTGAAGTACCTCTGTGAACCATTCTCTTGCAGGCCAAAGGGGAGCAACCAGCGTCAGCCGTGTCCCTTCGTGCGAGATGAATTTCTGCAGAACTTTGTTTATTATCTTGAACGGTGGGAATGCGTAAAGGTCGAGATGGGACCAGTTCAGTAGAAAAGCATCCACATGAACTGCTGCAGGGTCTGGAACAGGGGAACAGTACAGCGGAAGTCTCTTGGTTATGGAGGTGGCAAACAGATCTATGGTAGGTTGACCCCACAAGGTCCAAAGTCTGTTGCACACACTCTTGTGGAGGGTCCATTCCGTGGGAATAACCTGATTCCTTCTGCTTAGGCGATCTGCTGAGACGTTCATATTGCCCTGAATGAACCTCGTGACCAGAGTGAGGTTTAGACCTCTTGACCAAATGAGGAGGTCCCTTGCGATCTCGTATAGGCTCCTCGAATGGGTCCCTCCTTGCTTGGAGATGTAAGCCAAGGCTGTGGTATTGTCTGAGTTCACCTCCACCACTTTGCCTAGCAGGAGGGACTTGAAGTTCAACAGGGCTAAATGAACTGCTAGTAGCTCCTTGCAGTTGATGTGGAGTAATCCCTGTTCCTCGTTCCACGTTCCCGAGCATTCCCGTCCGTTCAAGGTCGCACCCCAGCCCGAGTCCGATGCATCTGAGAAGAGATGAAGATTGGGGGTCTGAATAGCCAACGATAGGCCCTCCCTGAGAAGGAGATTGTTCTTCCACCACAGGAGAGTGGTCTTCATCTCTTGGGTGATTGGGATAGAGACTGCTTCGAGAGTCGAACCCTTGTCCCAATGAGCTGCAAGATGGAATTGAAGAGGGCGGAGGTGGAGTCTCCCTAGCTCGACGAACAGGGCCAGTGATGAAAGGGTCCCTGTGAGACTCATCCACTGTCTCACCGAGCAACTGCTCCTCTTCAGCATGCTCATGATGCACTCTAGGGCTTGGCTTATCCTGGGGGCCGATGGAAAAGCCCGAAAATCCTGACTCCGAATCTCCATTCCCAGGTACACAATGGATTGGGAGGGAATGAGCTGAGACTTTTCTATGTTGACTAACAGACCCAGTTCTCTGATTAAGTCCAAAGTCCAGTTGAGATTCTCCAGACAGCGACGACTCGTGGAGGCTCTCAACAGCCAGTCGTCTAAGTAGAGGGAGGCTCTGATGTCCGATAAGTGTAGGAATTTTGCTATATTCCTCATCAGATGAGTGAACACCATAGGAGCTGTGCTTAGGCCAAAACACAGGGCTTGGAATTGGTAGACAACCTTTCCAAAAACGAATCTCAGGAAAGGTTGGGAGTCTGGATGAATAGGAACGTGAAAGTAGGCATCTTTCAAGTCCAACGAGACCATCCAGTCCTCCTGCCTGACCGCTGCTAGGACCGACTTCGTCGTCTCCATCGTGAACGTCTGCTTGGTGACATACGCGTTGAGCGCGCTGACGTCCAGCACCGGTCTCCAACCTCCTGTCTTCTTGGCCACAAGAAAGAGACGGTTGTAGAAGCCCGGGGATTGATGGTCCCGGACTATAACCACTGCCTTCTTCTGCACAAGTAGCGACACCTCCTGGTGCAATGCTAGCCTCTTGTCCTCTTCTTTGTAGTTGGGAGAGAGGTTGAAGGGAGATGTGGTCAGAGGTGGTTTGAGGCAGAATGGAATCCTGTAACCGTCCCTCAGCCAACTGACAGACTGGGCGTCTGCACCTCTCTTCTCCCAGGCTCGCCAGAAGATCTTGAGTCTGGCTCCTACTGCTGTCTGGAGATGCGGAGAGTCAGTTTTTTCCCTTAGATGTCTTGGAGCCTTTCCTAGACTTGCTCCTGTAAGAGTCTGGACGGGAGCTTCCTCGGCTGGGGGCTCTACCACGAAAGGGCGGTATGAACCTCGTAGCAGGGGTATCAGCCACTGGGGAGCGATAAGTCTTGGGGACTGAGGTAGCAACCTTAGACTTACGAGCCGATGAGGCTACAAGATCGTGTGTGTCCTTTAGTATCAGGGCAGCAGACAAGTCCTTAACCAGCTCTTCGGGGAAGAGGAACTTCGAGAGCGGAGCAAAAAGGAGTTGTGACCTTTGACAAGGTGTAATGCTGGAGGAAAGGAAGGTACACAGCTGTTCCCTTTTCTTCAAAACCCCTGATACAAACATCGACGCAAGCTCACCAGATCCATCCCTAATGGCCTTATCCATGCAGGACATTAATAGCATGGCAGAATCCTTGTCCGCAGGAGAGGTCTTCTTGCTGAGGGCCCCCAGGCACCAGT